>NC_056729.1:1327596746-1327726746 GCF_019279795.1 Protopterus annectens
CCTACCCTTCACAAAACCAAACTGTGTGGGATCCAGAGTTTGGAGATTCCCTATATCCTTGTTTATTAGGTCCATGATGATGCGTTCCATAGCTTTGCATATCAGACTCATCAGGCTAATGGTGCGATAGCTCCAGGGTCTGTAGTCACTCCTCCTTTGTGGAGAGAGATAACTGTAGCAGTGAACCATTCGGCAGGGTCAAAGCCTGAGGTGAGGCTGTGATTGAACAGAGCACACAGGTGTAGTGCCAGTTCACTCTGTAGTTCATGTAGAACACAACCAGGGATATTGTCTGGTCCCATAGAAGCTGTATTTTTGGTCTTGGACAGTGCTGTTTTAACCTGTGCAGCAGTAATACTGGGTGTCTGGCAATCTACTGGCATTGTGATTGGTCCTTTGGGGGGAAAGGGGGTTAAAGTTGGCACTGAATCTGTCTGCCAGTATACTGGCAATATCTGTTGGCTTGGTATAGGAGGTACTATTGTGCAGTAGCTCAGAGCAAATCTGGGTATTGCCATTGAGATTCTTTACATAACTATAGAAGGCCTTGTGGTTATCTTTACTATCTGCTGCAATTTTGTTTTCATACCTAGCTTTAGAGGATTTTATGAGGGATCTTAACTTTTTGTTGAAGCAGATAAGGGAGTTTTTCCAGTCTTGAGACTTCACCTTATTCTGCATCAGATTCCTCCTTCTGTTGTAAGGTTTGTTTATGGCAGGGAACCTCCAGATTGGCTTCCTTTTTTGGAGGATAGTGTCTTGGTTCTATTTGGTATGTTGAGATCCATGCATTTCTGTACGTGTTTGTACAGTGTATTGGTGTATGATTCTGCAGTTACGCAACTATTCTCCATTTGCATGGGTGCCGTGAAGTTAGCCACCTCTGGTTTTAGGATCCCAAAGTTAGCTTTGGAGAAGTTTTTCATGGTAGTTACCTTTGCTGGGGGGGTGGAAGGGATATGGATTTCCAAGGTGATTAGTTTGTGGTCAGATCTAACCAGGGAGGAGCTGACTATTGGTGTAGAGCAATGGTTGCCCATGTTAGTAATGACCAGGTCAAGGATGTTGCTACCTCTAGTGGGGGTAAGAAAGAGCTAGTCCAGGGCATTGGAATTAATGAACTCCAGGAAACATTGGGCAAGTGTATTGGTACATGATTAGTTTACCCAGTTAATGGGTTAGTTGAAGTCACCTAGCAAGAGATTGTTAGGTTGGACCCTAATACTCTCCAGGGTGCTTAGGTACGTAGAGTTTGAGTCTTGGGTCATGGTTGGAGACCTAGAGCAGGCTACGACCTGAATTGCTGTCTTACCCAATGTTAGCTCACCTGACGTATCTCTGATGCATCATGTTGAGCTACCAGTCTGGAGGTGTGCACATTCTTTATGAATATGAAGACACCACCGCCTTTGGAGCTTTGGTCTAAGTTCTGGGGCCAAACGGTGTGGAATGAGTTATAGTCTGGTAGTGCAGGGGTGCTTTCTGCTACCTTGAACCAGGTCTCTTGTTACAGCACAAATGTTGATGTTCTCCATTTTAAGGAGTGCCTCGAGCAAGTGCATTTTGAGATTTAGACTTCTAGCATTGAGCAACATGACCCTCAGATTGCATTTGCTTGTAGCTGTTACAGTGGTAATTTTGTCTTTGGAATACCACGTAAAAAGGCACTATAGGGATGGCAAGAGCCTTGGCCAGTATCCGGAAGCCCAGGGGTAACAGATGCAGGCCATCTCTGACAAAGCATTGAGGTCTGTTAATCATGTCATCCCAGCCAGACAGATACTGGATCCCCTTAGAATGACACCAGAAATTTGGCCAATTGTTGAAATCAATAATTTTCTGCTTGTACTGTGGTATCATTCTGGGTGATGGTAGGATGCCGCACAGGGCTAGGGTCATACCCACCTGGGCTACATAATCCAAGAGCTCCTCCATGTCTCTTTTCTTGTAGTCCAAGGAGGTACATATCAGGTCATTCACACCACATGTACAATGACAGAGTCATATTTATACCTGTTGTTGAGTGACCTGAGTGCATGCATTATGTGTCAGATCCTGGCACCTGACAGGCAGCTGACTGTTACTTTCTCCTTATTCAACCTAGTGAGTGGGACATCAGTGTGCCTCACTATCGAGTCACCTATGACTAGTATATTGGGCATGCTGTTTTGCCTTAGGAGCTTTGGATGAGTGGCACACTGTTTAGGAGATTTATGTGTCTCATGATTAGTGTTGTTTTGTGGTGGTCGAGTGCGTTTCTGCCTTGGAAGGCTCTGCTGCTTGGGTAGATTTTTATTGAGAGCCCCCGTGAAGGTGGGTGTATGGTTTGTGTTTTTATGTGAAGGCAGTGCTGGCATGTGTTCTGGAGACCTATGTGTTCCATGTGGTGTGGTGCAAGCGTTGACCTTCTCCTTCTGACCAGCTATTCCGGTCTTGGCTGGAGAGTGCGTGGCTTCCAATTTGGATATGTAAGTGCATCTCTTGCAAGTCTGAATGTTGGAAGGTAACAGAAGAGGGTTGTCGGTGTACATGAGGCAGTTTCTAAATTGCCTCAGGATGCCCAAGTTCACCAGGTTAATAGGAGAAAGCACAGGGAACTGACCTTTAGACATGCCTGGCGGGGTGGGCATTGATAATAAGTACTAGATCTGTTTCATTGTAGAACATTTAGTGCTGGTAGCACTTGTATGTTACAATAATTGCTACAAGAAGTCTGGTAAAGTGCTGAACTAATAAGATAGTATAAGTGCAGTATGAGAGGGCAACTGCAAAGCCACCAAGTATAAGAACAAGGCAACAATAGGGAGGGGGTGGTGGAAAAATATTACAGCTACTAGCTGTAGCCACTAAATGAAAGTTTTAAACAGATAAAGGAGCAAGGAGATTCTAAAGAATGCTTTTAACTGCAAATAAATCAGTTATATGATACCTGACTAGAACACAGAAACCTCAAAAAATAAAAAAATACACAGAAAAGCATGGATAGAGCACTCACAAACAGAAAATACAACTTTCAGTATGAAAAAGCAGTTTACAGTTAAGTAATTCAGTAAACATGCAACAAGAGTAATGAAACATTATCTAGCAATGAAAAATACAATTAAAACAGTATAAAACAGTACATAAATGCAGTGAAATAGTAAAAAAGCTTTATAACAGTGCAAAATGTAGTACATTAACTGTATAGCAAAATTATAAGCGTTACAGAAGTGCAATTCAATTAAATAAGTGTAAGAAATAACTTATCCTGCTCTTGGAATCTTAAGGAATTTCTGTTTAATCTCAGTAATGAATCACAATCTACAGCCTGATAAATACAAGCACAGCCTTTTACAGACACAGGGTTTATATACCAGACAGGATGGAAGAATCAAGAAGATTGAATTACTGTTCAGTTCTACTAGCCCCTGCTATTATCCAAGCACTTGTGCTACAGAAGGTCAGAAAACCCTGTTACTCTCTATAATAATGAAGACAACAGACTATCAGCAGTAATTGGCTGCCAGAAACACAGGAAACTCAGCAAACAAAACTACCAGGCCTGGACAACAGCAGGCCTCTATCAAGATTATGCCACCTGAGCAGAACACAGAAACCTCACGATAAATGCACAGAAAGAGCACTCACAAAGGGAAAATACAAGTCTCAGTATGAAAAAGCAGTTTACAGTTTAGTAATTAAATAAAAATGCAATTATAATAATGCACACTATTACAGCTACTAGCTGTAGCCACTAAAAGGGCGTTTTAAACAGATAAAGGAGCAAGGAGACTCTAGAGAATGCTTTTAACTGCAAACAAATCAGTTAAATTATACCTGACTAGAACACAGAAACCTCAAAAAATCAAAATTGACAGAAAAGCACAGATAGAGCACTCACAAAGAGAAAATACAACTCTCAGTATGAAAAAGCAGTTTACAGTTAAGTAATTCAGTAAACATGTAACTAGAGTAATGAAACAGTATCTAGCAATGGAAAATACAGTTAAAACAGTATAAAACAGTACATAAATGCAGTGAAACTGTAAAAAAGCTTTACAACAGTGCAACATGTTGTAGAGTAACTGTATAGTACAATTATAAGCATTACAAAATTGCAATTCAATGAAATAAGTGTAAGAAATAACTTATCCTGCTCTTGGATTGAATTACTTCGGTTACATGTTGGTCAAAAGATAGATTACTGTCTACATGTTTCCAGATACTTGACTCGCTGGTCAACTCTTAGGGATGTTTTAAGAATGGAGCAACTAATCTGAGTGTCAGTTTTCCCAAAAGGCGCTATAGTGCATTACATGGCATTCAGTTTTAGCCCGTGACTTTGGAACCGGTCAATTGTGTTAGACCCTTTTAAGATATTTGTGTCATGGGTGACTCTATGATAGCTCCCAGTTTGCAGTCCTCTGTGAATTTGGTCAGCCAAAGGATCTTGACATTAGCCTTTGCCTCTGAGAAGTAGATGCCAAATAGGAGCGGTCCTATCACAGAGCCCTGAGATATCCCACTGGTGACTGGTCTCTTAGTGGAAGTGGTATTACCAATCCTGACTTCTTGGTTCATGTCTGTGAGGCAGCAGGCAATCCAGTGAGTTATGTAGGGGTTTATGCCCAGTTTGGTGAGTTTGTCAACTATACCTGAGTGGGGTATTGTATTGAACACCTTATCCAGGCCCAGGTAAGCAGTATGCACCACTTCCTCTCATCCACTGCCTTAGAGATCATCTCAAAGAAGTCCACTAGGTTTAGTAGGAATCAACTTCCCTTTACAGAGCCATACTGGGTTGGGTCCAATATCTAAAGCTTGTCTATGTCTTTGTTGATCATTTCCATGACAATTCATGCCATGATTTTGCATATTAGACTATTCAGACTAATAGGTCTGAAGTTTCTGGGGCCAGTTGATGATCCATCCTTGTGAAGTGGGATGACAGTTGCATTCCTCCATTCTTATGGTACATAGCCTGTTTTGAAGCTGTAGATGAAAAGTGACACAAGTGGTCCTGTTAGATTATATTTCTAGCCATTCAGGAGGTCTCCTGAGATACCATCTGGGCCCACTGAGGCTGCGTTTTTGGCCTTAGGGAGTGACACCAGAACCAGCTCAGTGTTAATAGTTGGTGGTGGGTTATGATAGTATATATTTTGTAAGGGGAGGCAGGGGTGAGTGGGGGTGAATTATAAGCTGAATTTGTCAGCCAGCAAATTCACTATGTTGCTCTGCTCAGTGACAGTCGCACAATTGACCATCACTTTGGCAGGCTGAAATGTGCTGCATTTGAGGTTTTGAACATAGCTATAGAAGGTCTTATGGTTGTCTTTTGGACTTTGAGGCCATATTGACCTTGTAATTGGCCTTGTTGGACTTAATTAGTCCTCTTAGTATTTAGAGACCTCTTATCATTATGGGAGTTGCTTTTACTGATTTTAGCCATGACTTTTTTCCTTTTGTTATATATATCCTGTTAAGGGTAGGATTCCTCCAGTGTAGTTTATTTCAGAGTTTGTTTTGGGCTTACTCTAGGTAGCACAGCAGACTCTATACAGCCATTTGCACAGTTGTACAGGGCCTTTGTGAACAATTCCACATAGGTTGGTGTGAACTCAAGTTTGGGAGGGGCATTGAATTTTGAAAAACTATTACTTAATAGGATGCAGTTTGCTTTGGAAAAGTTCTTAACTATTATGTGATTTGCTTGGGCTACCAAGTTGATTTTTATTTCAAAGGAAACAGCTTTGTGGTCTGACCTCACCAGTGAGGATGAGACACGGGGGCAGGGCATGAGTACCAGGTTCAGTATGTTTGAACCTCTGGTGGGTGTGTACACTATATGCTCAAGGATATCTGTGTTAATAAAGTCCAGGAATCATTGTATCTGTGAGTATGACACAGTGTATTTTTCCCAGGCTACAGAGGTGTAGTTAAAGTCTCCCATCAGTTTGGTTTAATGGTGAGTGCTTCAGCATGTCTATGGGATTCAGGTCTATATTAGAACACCAAACATTCAAAATGTCTAGTGTTCTAATATCAAACCCTACCAATCGAAAATTCAAAACATCAAACATTCAGGGAAAAAATTTGCTGTTCCAAAACACATACATACAACACAAGCACACCAAACAAACAGCAATCCACACACATACACCTAAACTCTTACACCTAACCCTACACTAAACTATACATACACCACTAACTATCCACTTTCCTTAACCCAAACCCTAACCCTAAGGTCCATCACTATCGCACACTCACCTCACCCGCGCCCTAACCCTAACTTACCTAACCCACCCTAACCCTCACGTCCACACAATCGCACACATACCTAACCCGCACCGTAACCCTAACTCACCTAACCCGCCCTAACCCTCACATCCACACAATCGCACACTTACCTGAACCCGACCCGTAACTTTCCACCAGAGCGCTAAAAATACCGAAGCAACAGAAACGGACAACCAAATTCTTTCCCTAGGAAAAAATTCAGTTTTCTGTTTCTTCGATATTTACACGGGTCGATATTAGAACACTCGACATTTTAAATGTTTGGTGTTCTAATATAGACCCATGGGATTCTATGGATATAGATGGTGGCCTATAGCCTGCTAGGACATGGTATAGAAAAAGGCTCTAAGGGGGGATGGATAAAGTTTTAATCAATATTTGGAAGCCTAGGTTAGACAGGTGCAGGCATTCTTTTGCAAAGCAATGTGGTTTGTTAACCATGTTTTCCCATGATGGCAAATGTTGAATCCCCTGGAAAGACACTAGAAACTAAGACAATTATTGAAGTCAGTCATCTTTTGTTCATACTGTGGCATCAGCCTTGGAGAAGGTAGAATGTTACCTGAGACACATATTCAGAGAGATCAACAATGCCTCTCTTCACATAGTCCAGTGAAGGATGTCTCAAGTCATTAACTCTCACATGAACTATGATAGTATTGTACTGGTACCTGTGGTGTAGTGACCTCAGTGTGTATGTAACTCAGTGGATCCAGTTACTTATTATCTTCTCCTTGTTCATTCTGGTGAGTTGAGCATCTGTGAGTGCCATACAATGGAGTCTACTACAACAAGAGTCCTGACTAATGTGTTGTCTGAATGCAACATTTTTGCCTTCAGTGAAACTGTGTATGTGCAACTCTCGCATATTGTGCTTGTTTCTTTAAGGATGAAATGGTTATCTGTGAACATGAAACAACTACTACATTGTCTCAGAATGCCCATATCTACCAATTTGACTACAAAGACATGTTGTCTAACTATATATTTGGAACGGCTATTGTAGGTCATGGATTGGGTTATACTGAGCTCTCCTTGGGTGGTCTCTGGAGTTTTGTACTAGAATATGTTAGATTGTTCTAAGATTTGATAGTAGTGCTGTTTAATGTGCAAACCAGCTAAACTTGTTCCATGCAATGGCTTTCTTATAGCCACACTAAGTAATTGGTTTCAGCCCTAAGGGAAGTTTTATATATAAAATTTACTTTCTGGGTGCTAATGTCTGTATGGGGCACTGCTGACCACTTAAGTAATAATATCAAAAAAGATTGCTTGCGAGTCTAATGCTGTACCAAAACCACTTATACAAACTACATTGACAAGGCAATTTTATGTTTTAGGGACCTTTAGAATGATTTAAAGGCAAAATCAACAAATAAAGCAGTAGCACTCTAGACTCTAAACAATTAACTAAAGTAAAAAACAATAAAATAAACTTCTTATCTTTATTGAAGTAGCTATTCTGTTTAAGAAGAAAATTTCAAGCACCATGGTCAGGGATTATTGGTTTAGTGTGTCTAGAGGGCTGCTGGCTGCAAGTTGTTGTGGGGGACTGGACATTTCAGAAAGCATGTCTTACATGAACAACGTGTTGCTTTCATGCACCAACCAAAAAGGCTTCAAGTAAAGTTATTCCATTTATTACAAAAATATGTAATGTTAAATGTAGTAATACTTTATGTTGGGGACTTTAATTGCTGTTTTGATTATGTTAAAGAAAGAAGGGGATAGACATATTCAGGCTAAATAATTTATAAAGAAAAGAGATTTACGGGAGAAATAGCATTAATGCCAGATTACTGTTTCTGCAGTGAAGATTTTGGCTGTAGTTCACAGACACAGTAAGTGTGGGGCTTCACGAATCATAATGCTTCATTTATGAAGATAGAAAAGAAGGAGATAAAGAGGGAGATTGGAAAAGTATCTGTGATACTCACAACAGACTAGAGTATGTGTTAAGATAGGCTTTAAAATAAACAAATTTTGGGAAGACCATCTGGGACTTTTTTGATATGATGACTGTGTCTATTGATGGGAAGCTTAGAACCTATAAGCTTTGAGAAAAAGTATATACCACAATAGGACAGATTCAATACACTGGCAAAGGAGACACACTACATTTACTGTTGCAAGAAGATAGTTTATAGTACTCAAAACAGAAAAGAAAGATATATGAAGAGAATGAAGTTATAATTATAAGTTATAAGTTATAATTATGCCTTGAAACTGTAGTTTTATTGGCCATTTGGGGTCAGTTCCTAACTCCTTGATCTCCCTCTCTTAAAACCCGATTGCCTCATGGTTTTGGTGCATTTTCAGACTTGTTGGCTGTTGGTGAAGTACCCACCAAGAGGAGAAAATGCTGAGAGAAGAAAGGAGCCACTTTTGAGATTTTAAGTATTTTGCTTCAGATTATTTGTTAAGTTTTTCTGCATTGCCGCCTACTTTTGAGCATTTTCTGGCTTGTTAAACTTGATTTCTGTGTTGGTAACTGTATTTATAACACAACCTAGAGCTGATGACTGAATTCCCTGCCTGCACTTATTTTTAAAATCGTTTTTTTTTCTTAAAACTTGCTTTTATCTGTCTCTGGCCTAGCACTCAAGTGTGAGGTCATTTACTGCACTGTTCTAACTTGTTGATACTTGTGAACCTCTGCTTTCCTTAAAAAAAAACAAAAAAACAAAAAAAATCTTGCTTTTTTTCCACTTTTCTGTGATTTAGAAAAGTTCAGTTTCAGATTTGCTGATCTGAACTGTTTGTAAGTTTCTTGGAGGCCATTGTTTGCTTGGGCTAAAGGGAAGTCTCTGTGTTCATCAGTGGCAGTGATTAACATTGAGCAGCCTGGTTGCCCCTGTGGGAGTGGTTACTGCTTGAAACTGTAGTTTTATTGGCCATTTTGGGTCAATTCCTAACTCCTTGATCTCCCTCTCTTAAAACCCTCTTTTGCGCGGTTTTGCGCATTTTTGCGCATAGCGCAACATCGGGCAGAGCCGCCTAATTGGGTTTAAACTATTCCTGGCTCCACGAAGTCTGCTCTTCACTTTTTCCCTTAGAACTGCTCTATCTCTCTAAGTAAACATCATATTCTCATTCTAAGGCCCCTCACTGGTCCAAATAAGTAATTTTACAAGTTAGCACTAATAAACCATAAGCACAAATTACTCTTATACTCTCTACGATTACCTTGTCCCCTACTGGTCTGTTTTAATTCAGTTCCCTATATTACTCTAGCATGTCCAAAGGTCAGTCAATGGTTTCCTCTCCGGTCCTGCTGGTGAATCTTGGAATTTTGAGACAATGTTACAACTGTCTCATGTACACGGACAACCCTCTCCTCCTTCAAACAGGTTCGAAAATATGTGAGAGATGCAACCATATTGCCAAACTGGAGGCTGAGCTCTCTCATCTCAAAACTGGTGTAACCAGTCAGGAGGAGAAGGTAACCTCACACAACACAATTCCAGTATCACATAGTCCCACCACAACAGTGAACCAAACACATAAAAACACAAAAACATACTCGGAGACTCTAAATAAAAATCTACCTAAGCAACAGAGACCTCCAAAACAGACATCCAAGCAAACGCTACCCCAAAACAAAACACATACAACACATAGCACACAAAGTCAGTGTGCCAAGCAGTCACAGCCCTTAAGGCTGAATAACACACCTGATACTCTTGTAATAGGTGACTCTATTGTCAGACACACTGATGTCCTGCTCACCAGGCTGAATAAAGGGAAGGTCACAGTGAGCTGCCTGTCAGGTGCTAGGATCCGCCACATAATGCAAGCACTCAGGTCACTCCAAAGCAAATACAAATATGACTCAGTCATTGTACATGCTGGCGTGAATGACCTGAGACGCCTCCTCGACTACATGAAAAGAGACATAGAGGAGCTCTCTGATCATGTAGCCCAGGCCGGTATGACCCTGACCTTGAGCAGCATCTTACCCTCACCTAGAATGATGCTACAGTATAAAGACAAAATGTTCGATTTTAACAATTGGCTAAAATTTTGGTGTCATTCAAAGGGGATCCAGTGTCTGTCAGCCTGGGATGACATGCTTGACAAGCCACGTTGCTTCACTAGGGACGGCTTGCACCTGTCACCCCTGAGTTTTTGGATATTGGCAAAGGCTCTTGCCAACCCCATAGTGCCTTTTTTAGGCAAGGCTCAAAAGTCAAACCCACCTCCATAGACAGCACAAGGAACAAGAAACTAAGGGTAATGCTGCTAAACGGCAGAAGTCTTAACCTTAAGATGCATGCACTCAAAGCTCTCCTCTGTATGGAGAACATCGATATCTGTGCAGTGACAGAAACCTGGTTCAAGGCTCCAGAGAGCACCCCAGCACTACCAGGTTATACCTCATATCATGCTTTTCGGCCCCAAAACCCGGACCGAACCACAAAAGGAGGGGGAGTTTCCATATTTATCAAGGATATCCACACCTCCAGGTTAGTGGCATTGCACGAAGTATCGGAGACCATCCATGTGCAACTGACAGTGGGCAAGACTGCTTTTCAGTTTATAGCATCCTACAGACCACCCTCTCAAAGTCAGGAATCCCACTCGGCTTTCCTGAAAACATTGGAGAACATGAAGATCTCTCTGAACACCATTATACTGGGCGACTTCAACTACCCAAACATAGACTGGGAGCATTACTCAAGCCCCAGCACCTTAGCCCAAAGGTTCCTGGAATTTATAAACTCAAATGCTATGGAACAACTAGTCACCACTCCCACAAGAGGGGAAAACATACTAGACCTGATCATTACCAACATGGGGACTCTATGCTCCATACCAGAAGTATATGCCTCATTGGTAAGATCAGACCATAAATTAATTTCACTGGATATCCACATCCCGACCCCACCCCCAGCCCAGAAAACCACAGTGAAAAACTTGTCAAAAGTGAACTTCACACTTCTCAAACCTGAAGTGGAATCCTTCAAGGCCCGAGAGCTAGTGGAAAATATGGCCCAAACTGCAGAATCCTATATAAACACATTCTACGGACATCTCCAGGAATGCATGGATCATGCTATCCCAAACAAAATCAAGACCCAATCATCCAAAGGCAGGCGTCCAGTCTGGTGGACCCCAGCCATAAATAAAGTCTAGAACAAAAGGAGGAAGCTACTACACAATAGAGCAAAATCCCTAAAAGGGAAGGCATCTCTGATCAGTACGAGCAAAAAATTATGATCCCTCATAAAATCCTCCAAGGCCAGCTTCGAGAGAAAAATTGCACAGGACACTAAAGACAATCATAAGGCTTTTTTCAGCTATGTTAGGTACCTGGGATGCAACTCCCAGACTTGTTCTGAGTTGATTCTAAATGACAAAAAATACACTGAACCCACAGACATCGCCAATATCCTGGCAGACAGGTTCAGTGCAAACTTCTCCACCCCCTACCCCCCAAAAGAGCAAGTATCTATCCCAGCAGAGTGCAGCCTCCCAAACATCTCTGATGCTCAGGTGAAGGCCGCCCTCTCCAAAGCAAAAAACACTGCTTCCATGGGACCAGATGGCGTCCCGGGTTGCGTCCTACATGGACTCCAAGAAGAACTAATCCCTCAAGTAAAACTGCTGTACAATCTCAGCCTCACTACAGGATATGTGCCCAAAGAATGGCGTACAGCAACAGTGGTCCCACTCCACAAAGGTGGCGCCTCTGTGGACCTTGGAAACTATCGCCACATAAGCATGACTAGCCTAATCTGCAAGGCTATGGAGAGGATCATCATGGAACTCATAAACACAGACATTGGGGACCTACAGACACTAGATCCTACCCAATTTGGCTTCGTCAAGGGCAGATCCTGCCTTTTGAACCTGGTCAACTTCTTCGAAACAGTCACCACGGCCATAGATGAGGGGAAGGTAGTCCACACAGCCTATCTGGACCTCGCAAAGGCATTTGACACAATACCCCACTCGGACATCATAGATAAGCTATCCAGCCTAAATATAAACCCCTATGTCACAAGATGGGTCGCAAACTGGCTGAAAGACAGAACCCACAGAGTCAGAGTTGCTGGGGCCATGTCAGACTCGAAACTGGTCACAAGTGGCGTCCCACAAGGTTCTGTCCTGGGACCTCTCTTGTTCGGTATTTACTTTTCTGAGGTACAGGCCAACGTGGGAGGACTATGGCTCACCAAGTTCGCAGATGACTGCAAACTGGGTGCCATTATCGACTCTCCAGCTGACACAAACATCCTTCAAAAAGGTCTCGCAGAGACAGATAACTGGTGCCAGAGCCATGGTCTAAAGCTAAATGCCAAAAAGTGTATAGTCATACCCTTTGGCAAAAACAATGTGCCCACAAATTACCACATAGGTGGTTACCCATTAAGTACAGAGAAAGTAATTAGGGATCTGGGGACCCAAGTTGATAGCAATCTCTCCTTTGACAACCAGATTGCCAAAGTGGTTAGAAAGACCTTCTACATAGCCCACCTCATCATGAAAGGATTCACATCTAGATTAAGAGAGGTAATCGTGCCCCTTTATTCATCCCTCATCAGGCCCATCATAGAATACAATGCCCCCTTTGGGATGTACCTTACCCGACACCTGCAGAAATTAGAAAGACCCCAAAAGTACCTCACCAGGAGGATCAAGGAACTCAAACAGATGCCATATGCTGCTCGGTTAAAACCCCCCCAGCTCTACTCAGTTGCATACCGCCTACTTCGAGGCGATCTATGCCTGACATATAAAGCTATGTCCAACCCAGAATTAATGGACATGCTCCACCTCAGTAAATCTAAATCCCTTAGAGCCATGCGCTCGAGAGACTTGAACCTCAGCACAGAAATAAATAGAATATGCTGGAGGGACAGATTCATAACCCAGAGGCTCCCTTCGCTCTGGAATAGAATTCCAATTCATGTTAGGCAGAGCACCTCACTGACTCTCTTCAAGACGAATCTTGATGAGTGGATGGGGGATCATAGGTTTGTCCCGGGGATTACTTCCGTGTCATTATTAGACAGAGGCACAGTAAACTAAACTTTAAAAAGGGCACAGTATACTCAAATCAAGGGGTGTCATAAGCCAAATACAATCGGGCTAGGCTTATAAATGCCCCAGGGCAGATAGCCTAGTATGAACCTATGAACCTATTAAAAGGTGGTTAAGGAAACAGAAATATATAGTAAGAGGGAATAACACGGAATATAATTCTTTGTTACAAAAACAACTGCAAAGAAAGTAAGTATTTATAGGTACTTTGAGAGACAAAACAAGCAAGTAAAGAATTCTAGAGGACAAAATGCTATGAGTGGAGTCTTCTATGGAAAAGTTGTATGTCAGGAAAGAGGTGAATGAGGAGCAGAGTGGAAGTTGAGGGCATCAGGCAATCGGGGTTACAAAACTGGAGGTAACTATCACATCAAAATAAATGTTTTCTGTATTTAATTATATTACCTGGTGGAGGGAACACCAGGCACTGATGGCATTACATATGGGTAAAAGTAGAAAACCACTGTACCAAGCACAAATAAATCCTGATCCTGGAAAGTATATAAATGCTTTTATTCCAAAAGCAGCCACAAAGACACTTCAACACTCCAGATAAACGCTGATCACAAGAAAATACACTCCATAACGTATCCAACAAACGTTTTCGTCCCCAACTTCATCAGTAATACTGGCCATATTGTTTAATTAGTGTTTTTATATACCATTTGAATTCTGTCATCACTGCATTGACCAATCGTATTGTAAAGTGCTTAAAGTGCAAGAATACATAAAATTTTTAAGCATAAAGCCATAAAGTTAAAATACAAAGATTTAAACTTCTACAATAACTAAACTCATCATGTAAAAGTTGTATATTAAAAACATGATAAAAATACTTTAATTGTAATTAATAAACTTGATGACTTAAATACTGTCTTTCACAAAAGGTGTATTTAAATAAATAAGGTAGTAAAGCCATCTAGTGGTATGAATTAATAATACATCTTAAAATAGAAAACATTTTCCTTAACAAAATAGTGAATATTAAAAACATTTTAAAAATTTTAAAAGTATTTAAAAGATTCATTGTTTGTACTGATAATATATGTAATACAATTTAAAAAATATATATATATATAAAATTAGAGTTTTGCAGCCCTCAGTTTTAATACTGGGGCTATCGACACCATTTCATTGAGCCCTAATTTCCTATTTGCATCAAGAAGGAGTTGCCAATACAATTCTTTCTATTCAATAAGTGTTTCCCACATGCCACCTCTAGGGTTAGTGGGGACAACCTCCAAAATAAAAAACTGGTATCCAGGGGTCTCACATTTTGTTGAATGCTTGCTAAGGGCGTTCTTTTCATTTCTTACCCTGACATCATATAGGTGCTCATATATTCTCTGCCTAAGCCTTCTCTCACTCTTGCCCACATAGAAGGAGGAACATTTTTTACAAATGGCTATATATATGATTCCTATAGTGTCACAGTTGGCGAAGGTGTTAAGATGTAAAGTCATGTTTCTCGCTTTTAAATAAAGTGTGTCTCCACAAATTAAGTGTGTACAATAGTTGCATTTTCCGCATTTGTATAGTCCTTTCTTTGATCTATTACTGTTGTGAATAGAATTAGTTTTCTGACCTGCCTCCAAAATATTTTTAATACTTTTACCTTTATGGTAAATGTAAGATGGATCATTGTCAAAAATATGTTCTAAATCAGAAAATTTGGAAAAGCTATTCCATTCCCTAGAGAAAATGTTTCTTAAAAATGCTGATTGTTGACAAAAGGTGGTAATAAGTCCTGACCTATTCTCTCCCTTCTTTGTTCATGCTGTTCAACTAAAACCAAGTTCTCATCCTTGCCCAAAATAGGGCAAAAGAATCACTTCTTTTGATATTTACTTCATCCATCACTTTGTTAAAAGTTCTAATGGATACCCTCTCTTGATAAATAGATTCCTTAAAAAACTGCTTTCTTCAAAGAAAACTTCATTGTCCGAAGTCATCCTACTCAGCCTCACCAGTTGCCCTTTACTACCCCTTTCTTCTGATGGGCGGGATGGCAACTGGTGTAATGCAAGTAAGAATTAGAGAAGGTGTCCTTTCTGTGAATACGTGATGTGAAAGATCCATCTTTCTTCTCAATACAAACATCTAGGTATCTCAATTCTTGAATGTCAAAATTACTAGTAAATTTTAAAAACTAGAAGTGTTGTTTAAATAAACAAAGAGGTTCTAAAATTGTTCCTTACTCCTTTCCAGAAAAAGCATAGATCATCCAAAACCTTGTATATAAAACACATTCATTTAAAAGTGGGAATTTAGAAGATATTTTTCTTCCCAATATGCCATAATAATGTTGGCATAGGCTGGGGCGCAGTGTGCACCCATTGCAACGCCTTTTTCTTGTTTAAAATATTCTCCTTGGAAGTAGATAAAATTATTTTTCAATACTACTTCCATCAAGGTTAAGGTGTTTCTAAAATCTGTGTGAGTCAACCTTTTGCTTGCAACTAGCTTTTCCTCAAACCAATGTAACCCTGTGTCATGAGGAATACATCCAAATAAGTCAATAACATCCATTGTGCCAAAGGCAACATTGTCAGTGTATAAGGTAGGCTTAATTTTCCTCAAGAGATCCCATGAATCTTTCAAAATGTTGTCACAGCCTTCCAGAATATTTTTCACTTTGTGATCCACAAATTTCGCTAAAGGGGCTGTTATTGAGCCCTCAGCTGACACAATTGGTCTAAGCGGTGGATCACGGCTGTTTTTATGCACTTTGGGGATCCCAAAGATACACGGGATTTTGGTTTCTCAACCACCAGGTATCTATAAGTACCTTGATCAATAGATCCTTCCATCAACATGTCATGTAATAAGCCTTGAATCTTTCTGTAGGAAATATTAACCTCATTGATAGAGACCCTAGTATATTTTTCTGAATCATTTAACAACTCCAGCATTTTTCCTTCGTATTGTATTGTCTCCATTACAACAACACCCCCACCCTTGTCGGGTTTCATAACCCTCAGATCACGATTGTTGCTAATAGTTCTTAAGGTATTCTTTTCATCATACGTTAAATTAGAATGGAAATATTTCGTTGTTAAATTAGTTCTAATTTCATTTTCCAATTTTAGCTCAAAATTTCTGAGCTGAGGGTGTGTGGGGGGTTGAATGTACTATTACGCTTCAATTGATTAACATCACAATCTAAGTTTCTACCTTTGAAGAACAATTCTAAATTCTTTTCCGAATGAATAACTTTATGTCTATCAGTAGTTTGAATATGTCCATTTTTGGGTGGGAATAAAGGTAAATCCCTTTGAAAATAAGTCAAACCAGGATTTGTCTATACTGACTTTGGAATAGTTGAAAATGTTAAAACCATCGTAGGTAAAAGTAGACATGTCTTTGGTAATACCATCAACTAATTCCAAGTCTGTTGTCTCGTCTGAAATTGCCTCCCCCCCCTCCCCCTGTAGTTTTTTGAATTATAATAGACTTTGTCTTGGTTCATTAGTCTCTCTGATCTTCGTAGGGGTGGGTATTCCTCTGGTTCAAAATTTTGTTCTTGTTCTTCTTCATATTCAAGTTCACCCCAATCACAATCATGTCTTTCTTCCCTCCCCCAATTACCATAACTATTCCTAAATGTAGTTTTTGGTTTTGGGTAGTGTGTGTTGGTTTTATACTCTTCTTCGTCCCTTTTGATTTTACCTATCTTTCTGTTTTGTATCTCTTTGCACTTTGCATCAACATTTTTAAACACACCCTGATATTTCACTCTATTAGCTTCAACTGTATACAATAAATCATTTAAAATGGCTTTGTTAATATTTTCAATGTCATATTGCAACTTTTCCATTAATCTCTCATTATTTTTAATAATAGCTTTCATTATATTGAACCCACAATTGTCAAAAATAGAGGTTAATTCATTACAAAAATCAGAGCCCTCTGTAACATTATTAGGGTACTTGCAGACCCTTAGGCCTTTGGGAACAATATTGAGAGAAATACAGTGCTTAAGATAGTCATTATCAATGTCCAAAGTCTTGTATTTGGTTAGAAAAAATTCCAGGTCATTTAACAATGTGAAAAAGGTAGCACTGTATTTAGTGGAGCCATGCTCCAAACTAAAACCATATTTAGCATTCAAACATTCAGAAACCAATTTCTGTGTACCTGGAATGTTATTTGGTCTGTCTCTAGCACCATGGTGTTGTTTTCTTTGTACTTTCGGTCTTACCACCATGCCTTCGGCTTCGTTGGTGTTAGTATTTGTAAAATCCACCGTAATGTGAGGAAAACCCTCTAGGCTGTTGTCGCAAATATCGCTTTCATCTACGTTTACAGTTACTTGTTTCAAAATGTCCGTTGTGTTCTCCCTCGTACCAACAGCTTTCTGTATAGCCTCCTGGTTTCCTGGTAGCTGTAAGGAAGAGGCGAGCGTAACAAATGATTGGCTTAACGGCGTCAGTAGGCCGATCAATTGCGTTAGTTGTCCAATCAACTTACGCATCTCGCCTGTCTCAGTACTCCTAGGACCCTGATCTGCGCTAGGTGTTTGCTCCATACACAAACTGATAAAAATCAACGAGCAAGTGGAAAAATCAGCAAACTTGTAAAAGTAGAAAACCACTGTACCAAGCACAAATAAATCCTGATCCTGGAAAGTATATAAATGCTTTTATTCCAAAAGCAGCCACAAAGACACTTCAACACTCCAGATAAACGCTGATCACAAGAAAATACACTCCATAACGTATCCAACAAACGTTTTCGTCCCCAACTTCATCAGTAATACTGGCCATATTGTTTAATTAGTGTTTTCATATACCATTTGAATTCTGTCATCACTGCATTGACCAATCGTATTGTAAAGTGCTTAAAGTGCAAGAATACATAAAATTTTTAAGCATAAAGCCATAAAGTTAAAATACAAAGATTTAAACTTCTACAATAACTAAACTCATCATGTAAAAGTTGTATATTAAAACATGATAAAAATACTTTAATTGTAATTAATAAACTTGATGACTTAAATACTGTCTTTCACAAAAGGTGTATTTAAATAAATAAGGTAGTAAAGCCATCTAGTGGTATGAATTAATAATACATCTTAAAATAGAAAACATTTTCCTTAACAAAATAGTGAATATTAAAAACATTTAAAAAATTTAAAAGTATTTAAAAGATTCATTGTTTGTACTGATAATATATGTAATACAATTTAAAAAATATATATATAAAATTTGAGTTTTGCAGCCCTCAGTTTTAATACTGGGGCTATCGACACCATTTCATTGAGCCCTAATTTCCTATTTGCATCAAGAAGGAGTTGCCAATACAATTCTTTGTATTCAATAAGTGTTTCCCACATGCCACCTCTAGGGTTAGTGGGGACAACCTCCAAAATAAAAAACTGGTATCCAGGGGTCTCACATTTTGTTGAATGCTTGCTAAGGCGTTCTTTTCATTTCTTACCCTGACATCATATAGGTGCTCATATATTCTCTGCCTAAGCCTTCTCTCACTCTTGCCCACATAGAAGGAGGAACATTTTTACAAATGGCTATATATATGATTCCTATAGTGTCACAGTTGGCGAAGGTGTTAAGATGTAAAGTCATGTTTCTCGCTTTTAAATAAAGTGTGTCTCCACAAATTAAGTGTGTACAATAGTTGCATTTTCCGCATTTGTATAGTCCTTTCTTTGATCTATTACTGTTGTGAATAGAATTAGTTTTCTGACCTGCCTCCAAAATATTTTTAATACTTTTACCTTTACGGTAAATGTAAGATGGATCATTGTCAAAATATGTTCTAAATCAGAAAATTTGGAAAAGCTATTCCATTCCCTAGAGAAAATGTTTCTTAAAAATGCTGATTGTTGACAAAAGGTGGTAATAAGTCCTGACCTATTCTCTCCCTTCTTTTGTTCATGCTGTTCAACTAAAACCAAGTTCTCATCCTTGCCCAAAATAGGGCAAAAGAATCACTTCTTTTGATATTTACTTCATCCATCACTTTGTTAAAAGTTCTAATGGATACCCTCTCTTGATAAATAGATTCCTTAAAAATTGCTTTCTTCAAAGAAAACTTCATTGTCCGAAGTCATCCTACTCAGCCTCACCAGTTGCCCTTTTACTACCCCTTTCTTCTGATGGGGATGGCAACTGGTGTAATGTAAGAATTAGAGAAGGTGTCCTTTCTGTGAATACGTGATGTGAAAGATCCATCTTTCTTCTCAATACAAACATCTAGGTATCTCAATTCTTGAATGTCAAAATTACTAGTAAATTTTAAAAACTAGAAGTGTTGTTTAAATAAACAAAGAGGTTCTAAAATTGTTCCTTACTCCCTTGCCAGAAAAAGCATAGATCATCCAAAACCTTGTATATAAAACACATTCATTTAAAAGTGGGGAATTTAGAAGATATTTTTCTTCCCAATATGCCATAATAATGTTGGCATAGGCTGGGCGCAGTGTGCACCCATTGCAACGCCTTTTCTTGTTTAAAATATTCTCCTTGGAAGTAGATAAAATTATTTTTCAATACTACTTCCATCAAGGTTAAGGTGTTTCTAAAATCTGTGTGAGTCAACCTTTTGCTTGCAACTAGCTTTTCCTCAAACCAATGTAACCCTGTGTCATGAGGAATACATCCAAATAAGTCAATAACATCCATTGTGCCAAAGGCAACATTGTCAGTGTATAAGGTAGGCTTAATTTTCCTCAAGAGATCCCATGAATCTTTCAAAATGTTGTCACAGCCTTCCAGAATATTTTTCACTTTGTGATCCACAAATTTCGCTAAAGGGGCTGTTATTGAGCCCTCAGCTGACACAATTGGTCTAAGCGGTGGATCACGGCTGTTTTTATGCACTTTGGGGATCTTTACAATACGATTGGTCAATGCAGTGATGACAGAATTCAAATGGTATATAAAAACACTAATTAAACAATATGGCCAGTATTACTGATGAAGTTGGGGACGAAAACGTTTGTTGGATACGTTATGGAGTGTATTTTCTTGTGATCAGCGTTTATCTGGAGTGTTGAAGTGTCTTTGTGGCTGCTTTTGGAATAAAAGCATTTATATACTTTCCAGGATCAGGATTTATTTGTGCTTGGTACAGTGGTTTTCTACTTTTACAAGTTTGCTGATTTTTCCACTTGCTCGTTGATTACATATGGGTATTATAAACATATCGGGTTAACACCTGATAAGCAAAAAAATCTTAAGAGCAGTACTGAAAGAATGGTAGCTAAGAAGGAATAGAACAGAAAGCTACATGAATATTATAGCATTCTTATTGAACAGAAAGGGCAAAAACAGATATAAAAATGGTGACCATTAGCTGTGGTTAACACTGATTAAAGTGAATGTAAAACATAAAACAAGTATAGTTAAGTACAATATTGCAGAATATAGAACAACTATAATTATGTGGAATAGTAAAAATTTAATAAGAAATAGCAGAGGTAATACAATAAGAAAAGTCTAGAAGATTGATAGTGGGAGACATTACAAAGGCTTTCGATAATACTAATCACAAGGAGATTATTAGACTTATCACGTAAATATGGTTTGGGTATTAAACTGACAGGTTTAGCAGAAGAAATGTTTAATAATTCATACATGGTAACATGACCAATTTGGGGAGAACTACAGCTGATCAGAGCCAGTTGGCATAATGGTTAGGGACATGTCTCCTATACACAAGGAATAAGGTTGGATCCTGGCTTCTGGTCAATGACTATTTGGAATTTGCATTATCTCCCTGTGAGGTTCATTTTCTGAAAACATGCTGAGTGTGCCTTATATTGGGAAAATTTGCATAAATCAACCCCTTTGGGCATCTATACTGGTGTGCAGTATCCTCATGACAGGAGAACATAGATCCATGCCAGGGCTAGCCCCTCAGCAGTGTAAAATATGGCACTAGGTGATTTGTTCATGATTAATGTTGCCTAATGGGTATGGGTATGTGGGTATTTGCTGATGTTAAGTGAGTTGCGGTCCCAGACTACTCTTCTTTTGGCTTTTCTAGGTTAGGAGTCACCACAGTGGATCGCCTGTCCGCTCATGATTGGCAGTGGAGTTTTACAGTGTCGAGTTGCCAGCCCAGTGCCCAACCTTCCATGGAAGGCACACACATGCACATACTTATGCCTAGAGCCAATTTAGAATATCCAATCCACCTACAGCACATCTTTGGGATGTGGGAGGAAACCGGAGCACCCAGATAAAACCAACTCAACCACAGGGAGGACATGCAGACTCTGCACAGAAGGCACCCCAGCTGAGGATAGAACCGGAGAACCTCTTGCTGTGAGGCGGCAATGCTAACCGCTGCACCGCTGCAGCCACCCTCCATGCTAAAGGTGGGTGTGCCACCATAAAGCCCTGGGTCAATAAGCTACTGTTGCCCTGTAGGTTTACTGACAGCATGGAACTGGATGACATGATAAGGGAGGAGGGAAGTGCAGTGCTGCAAAGCCACTTGGCTTGGGATCCAGAATCTACTACTCAGGAGAAGGGCAGGCTAGAAATGGTGTATGAATTATTGTGAGGGAGAGGCTTCAAAAGACAGTGAGGGATGTCATCAGAATTAGTGACAGAGTTGTGGCTATCAGACTCCAGCCTAATGATAGAGCAGTATTCACAATCTCAAACTATGCCCCTCAACAGGACTGTGATAGAAAGCAGTATTCAGAAGTTGCAGGACCTGCTAGATAAAACAGAACAACATCAATTGGTGTTGATAATGGGTGACAATGCACATATTGGGACACATAAAACAGGAACAGGATTCTATACTTTTGGCTGGCAAATGGCTTGATAGTAGCCAACGCATGGTTCAGAAAGAGAAACAGTCACAAGATCACATAAAATAGTGGCCAACATGAAACATGAGGTAGAATTAGTGACTGCAAAGTCATCCACAGTGAAACAGCTGGCCCTCAGCATAAACCACTAGTTGCCACAAGCAGTGGTCACAGAAAGCTCTATGGTCAATAGAGGCCAGGTTGAAGACCTGGAAGTTGATAGGAGAAAAAGCACAACAGTTAAAGAAATTACTTGGGGTTCTAGCGTCAAGAAGAAGGGGAAATGATGAGGAGGTGGGCGGAGTTGAAGAAGAATGGTAACACCTAAGAACAGATGTCCAAGCCAGGTATGGAAATAAGGTAGATAAGGAAAGCTGGTGGTGGAATGCAGAAGTCAAGGAAGTCATCCAAACAAAGAAGGATTACAAGAAAATGTGGGAGACAGTAAAGACGGACGAGGCTAGAAAGCAATACTGGTTTTCTGAAAAAGAGGCTAAGAAAGCAGTTGCAATAGCAAAGAATAAGGCATCAGAGGCACTCTACCATCTTCGGGAAAGTTGGCACAAAGAAACTATATTGAGTTGCAAGGCAAAGACAGAAGAATAAAGAAGATAATCACATGGGATGAAACTGAGTACAGATAAGACAGTTGTAATAGCAGTAAATAGTCAAGTTAAGAAGAAGCTAAGAACTAAGATAGAAGAGAATAGTGGAACAGGTTAACAGTTTCAAATGCCTGGGAGGGGTGGTTGAGGAGAAGGGAAGGTTAAATGAGGAGGTCAGATCTAGAATCAGAGGACCTACAGCCAAGCATAGAGTCTCAGGTGTAGTGTATGACAGAAGAATGCCAAAGAAGATGAAATGTAAGGTGCAGAAAACAGTGGTGCAACTAGTACTACTGTGTTATATGGAAACCTGGGTAGTAAAGACAGAGCAGCTGAGAAAGCTAGAGGTGACACAGATGAAGTGTCTCAGATGGATAGTAGGATCCACAATGTGGGACAGATAAAGAAATGAGGACATAAGAGCAGAAATCAAAATAGCTCCAATTGCAGAAAAGGTCAAAGAGAACAGATAATGGTGGTACGGACACATGTGCAGAAAAGTAGAAGAGAATCTTTTGAAGAAGATTTGGGGCAGACAGGAAGAGGCAAGAGGAAACAAGGGTGTTTAGTAAACAGGTGGATAGACTGTGTGAGAGAACACCTGCGACAGTCAAGCATGAGTGTTGAACAAGCAAAGAGAGAAGCAATGAACAGAGAAGAGAAGAGATGGTGACAGTTGACACTACACAATGACCCCATGTAGAAAATGCGAAAAAGGGGGGTTGATGATGATGACAATGACTGGGGATAAGAGAATTAAAATGAAGAAAGAGGTAATGCAGGGAGTGCAATCAGTACTGTAGTTAAGGAGGCAAAAAATTCACACAGGGGTAGAACTCTGTGATAAAAGAGAATTTAGTACCTCCGTTGTGCATGTTTTATACAAAGAATGTGGTGTGTATAGTTAAAGATGAAACACTAGTATTGAAAGTGTTGATCCTTCCACTGAACATCTTCAAAAAAGCCTGGATTTACATCAAAGTAAATATATTCATGGGTAAGGGTAGAGGACATGAAAAAGTCAGCTATGTGTTAACATGAAAGAAGTGATGACATTAGATATTAAGTCTGTGGTTTGGACATCAGTAGAAGTGGTGTGGTGGGAATTATATAATATTGCCTCAACAGGGTCCCAAAATTTGCAGCCAACCTACCCCATAGGGCACATCACTGTTTGACCCTCAGTGACCTCCAATTCCTAAACTATGTCACAAACTCACATACTCCCAAATCCTTATTAACACAATCTAATAAACAGACAGAATGACTGCCCAACTAGAAGCTCTTGCTGTTATGACAAAGACAATCAACATATATCAAAACTTAATAACACTGCAGGCTGTTCCCTCTACTCTCATCAAGTGTCAAAAACCTGGCACTCCATCTTTCCTGGCAGTAAGACAGGACTGCTCACTTGGGTCATTCAGACTACAGCGAAGATCTCACTTACTAAACTCCTGGCTCTGCAAATATGCTGCACCAGATTAGCACATCACTCCTCAACCTCATCCCTGTTGAACTCTCCCCATATCCTTCTCCTACCTGTGCTGTACCTCACTCCCCCCCCCGTTCATTATACTCTTTCACCATCAACTACCCTTGTCCTCTATTTTTCAACTCTAGCTTTCTCACCACTTTACCACTACACCTTCAATAAGACATATTGCTTTCCCTGAAAACAGCAACAACATGGCTGTCTGTATACTTTATCAAATTTGAAATGCAATTCTCCATCTTTTGAAAAATATTGTAAAGACTATTGTAAATTATTGCCTTTCAAATGTTAGTCTCACTGTGTCTGTTACTGTTGTTTGTACATTTGAGCCTTTCTCCCTGGGCCCCCACTCAAAATAGGTCCTGTACCCAGTCAGAGTTTCACAGTAAACAAACACAATAAACAAATAAATAAATACGTGGAAAGCCTGCAGGTGTTGGTCAAAAAAGCTACTAACAATGAATATCAAGAAAACCTCTATCATAACAATTGGAACTCCAAACAAACGTGTAAATACTGCTGCCCAAAAATTGCCACATCAAGAAATATTTTGACACTACCCTGACCCTGAAAATTCACACAAGATTCTGTAATTAGAACAGGTATTGCTCAACTTAGAGTGATATATTTAATATCTAGCTATCTTAACTTAAAGTCGGAGGAGTCAAAGCTAAAAATGTACTTATTCCAAAATTGCAATATGGATTCTCTATACTTAAAGTACACTCATCTCACACTAGCATAAATTCAGACAACTGTCAATGCAGTCCATTAGCTCAATAGCTAAGCCCATCACTTTGAAATACATTATACCTCTCTTTGTAAATCCAATTGCCTACCTATTCCAGACATATCCACTCTTTTCATTTCTACTCTTACCTAAAAATTCCTGCATGAAGACTATTCACCCCCCCAGTCCCAATCTACAAAGTAAATATTCCCTGCATGCACTCAGAGACTAAGATGATAATTCCCTTGCCTAGTCAGGCTCTCATTCAGTTTGACATTCAGTGAAAGAAGCTAAAGCGAAACTGTTTCTGCAGACTGGAACAAGATTCCAATAGATATTAGCTTATTTTTAAAAAAAATCATTTTAAAGGAACTTTTTGACCATTTAAATGAAAATTACAAATCCACATGATTTGACATGCCCCTTTGTATTTCTCCACGCCAATAACTTAATAGCCATCTTCAAGCTAGTTCAAATCTCTAAAATTCTGTCACATGCATATACAGTCTTCCTTTCATCCCACCAACTTTTCCTTGTTCTAGGTTCTCCTCTCAGCTAATCCGCATCTTTATCTCTTGCGAGATATATGCATCTCCCTACAGCCTATGCCTCTGCTTCATCTAGCTACAATTCTGATATCGTTATAATTCTCTGAATTCATAGTACACTGCAATCACGCTCCAACACATACTTGTACTGACTCACTGCGCAAACTATGCGCTGAGTGTACACCACAATGTCACTGTTATCTTCAGATGCCATACCATCAAACCATTTGTCTTCATTTAGAATAATATGCCCAACAACTTGTATTCACCAATACCTGAATAGTTTGGGTCTATATTATATCATCGAACGCTTAAAAAAAAAATGAACAATGAATAATCGACCCCATGTAAGTGAAAGCTTACAATCTTGAAAGCTCAGAACAGCATTTTTTCCAAGGAAAAAAATTGCTGTTCCAAAAAAAAAAAAAAAGAAAAAAAAAATTGAAAGAATACATAAAGTGGGGGGCTTCACCCCCCCCCACACCCCCTACTTAAATATACCAACTCCAAGATCGCACTACAGTGCCGAAAATGGCAAAGTAATGGAAGCAGCCAAGCAAATTCTTTCCCTGGGAAGAATTCGCTTGAAAGCCACTTCGCTATGTTGCCTTTTCGTTGTTTTAAGTTCGCATCTTCGGTCATCTAATAGGAACCCAATAGTTTAACTAGCATCATCCATCCAAATACATAGTTTTGTGACACTGCAAAACCCCCAACCTCTATATTTCTAATATGAATTTTATGATAGCCATATACATAAGTATCGGTGAACCTGCTTTATACCCTACCTCATAACTACAATATTAACATTTCCTGCCCTACCTAGTTCCTTCCCTCACCTCTATTTCTATGAGTTACTAAGCAATAATCACATGATCTATTATCTATCTGACAAACCCACTAATGCACATTTGAAATGCTCAATATTCAGTATCTAATAATGCATAAGTATCTTTTATACTATAATAGTTTTCATTTATTTCATATGAATGTAATCTCGACACCAAATTAATGTATGATTATTAATGTATATTATTTAATGTCTGTTAATTTATATTGCTGAATTTCTATTAAAAATGTTTTTAATATGTTGGAGCTTTTCTTCCAGGGCCTCCATTGAAAAGAGGATTTTGACTAAACCCAGTGAGACAAATCTAGTAAACAAAAGCAAAATAAAATAAATAAATATATTATCTCACTTTGTCTATTTCTCATATGTGATTGCACTTCTAAAGCACTGTGTATAATCCATTCAGCAATAAGCTAGGTAACTTGTAAATGTTTTTATATATTGTTTGTTAAGATATGAACAATTTTACCTGTGGGACTTCTTTGTAATTTTGCATGATATGTACCCGGGTCATTGCTGAAAATGGTCTAAGGAAAAGCTCACCTACCTGTTAAGAAGAACAAGTAAATAAATAAATACAGCATGTCCTATAAATAAGAATTTATATCTTATTAAATTGGTCATTTTTTGGAAATTATGCTACTTGGGACACATTTATCATTTCCAGAGTATAAGAATGGAATTAGTAAGCTTGACATTTTCAATCAATCCTGCATGATCTGACATTTGCATACAGGGTAGTAAGCCCAGGTACTCCATCCAAAGTTTGTGATAGCCAGTTAAAGTATCCTACCAATATGATCCTATCACCTTTCCTTTTTATTTGTTCTGTCACCTCTTCATACCCTGTCATTGCTTCTTTCTCCACTCCACTGGGACCATAATGTAAACACACCACAACTTCCCTATCATGAAACATTACAACTCATACCACCCAGCTATTCTCACTTGCCACAATTTCTTCCCACCATCAATCTGCTCCTTATTTTACTAACATGCTTAATTGTCTTCCTCCTCATCTTGGTTCACAGTCAACTCCCACCTTTTATATCCTTTATTCTGCATCTTCTTTTTTGTTCTTTGTCCAAGTTCTTGCTAACATACTATATTCAGTCCTTCTCTTTGAATTCTACTTAAGACACATTCCCTCTTTATTGGGTCATCGATTCCCACATTCCAACTATCTATGTGTTTTCCCTTTCTCGTCTGACATACTCTTTGTTCCTTAGGAGATGGCCCCAAAGTGTCTTTGGGCACACCACAAAGGTACACAAATTATTTCCCTACACAAGATAAGTAAAAGTCATCTGCACATTTCCCCTCCCTCTCTTTCTCTGACTTCATTCACTGTCATTCTCCTATCTCTTTACTCCTCAATCCTACATCCCTAACCCTCATAATTGTTACTTTCATCATATGCCTTCGAGTTTTGCATCTCATTATCTTATCCAAGATTTATCACCACATGAAAAAGCAAGATGTCGCTGATATAAAACACTCCTGTAATCCAAAAATAGCAAAAAATAATACACAAAATAATAACAGTAAATACTTTAGTCATTATGTCAGACTTGACCTTGGCTTCATCAGACTATTATGCATTGCGAAAACTAGCCACTTATATATTAATGAGACTCAATCATGACTTTAAGTGACATCCTCATGATCATATACTAATATATATGTGACACCTGTGCACTGGCCCAGTAATCAAGCAGCCTCAATCATCACCATTAACACCAGTGAGGGGCATCCACATTGAGAAAGATTACAAATACACACACAGTAAAGTACAATTTCCCTTAAGAGCACACAGAGATCACAGTCAGTCTGGGGCTGGTTTCAACCTTTCTCTCTAGATCCCCAATAAGATTCCCCACTGGCACAGCTATAGAGTGGGGTCCTTAGCAAGAGTCCCAAGCCAAGCCCTCCTAGCACTTTCTCTGTCCAGCCAGTACTTCATGTCCTTTCCCAAGTAGTTGACACACACATACACGCACACACACACACTTTGACATATGATTTATATACAACCACACAGACACTCCTGGGGAAGGCTGGCACAGGTTCACTAGCTGTGCCCCTTCTGTCCAGGCTATAAGGTAGTAATCACTGCCACCAGGACCCTTACTTATCAGCTACTAATAGGCCCTTGCAAAAGGGTGTCTAATTATTACTGTGCAATATTATTATCCAAATGGTAAGTGTGACTGAGCAGCAAGGCTTATTTGGAGTAGCTTTGTACAGTATCACTATATACATGCAGTGAACTCTAGATCTTAAATTATCTCTACACAAAACAGTCATAGTTGCAAGGTTTTAATATATTTAATAATAAATAATAAAAACACAAGAGAATCCTTCTTACTACACAGTGCTAGTCAAGAGTTCAGAGATCACAGGAAAATGCTTAAAATAATACAGTAGAATAGTTCTGACATCAATATAGAAAACAGCTGGACTAAACTTATTATTTTCTATCTATTTCTAGGAGAGACACTAATGTCTAAGATCCTACTTACATGCAGAGTGAGCAAAGCAAGTGCTGGTGAGTGGTCAGTTCTGAAGACAAATGCAAAATGCTCTCTCTCTGTCTCTGAGAAAGTCATTTAAATTGATATTACGTCCTGCTGACTCATTTTAGATTACATCATTCTTAACAATTCTCTGGTTTCCCAGGCTAACAGAAACTCTACATTAACATTTCTTAGTAAGCTTGCACCTGGTCAGGAAACTACAGCAATTAAAGACATTATATATGTAAAATTTAACAATTAACTCTAGTCTCAAAACAAGAATCTGCTGGTTCAGACACCACAGCTCCGATCCCTGAGATCAAAATAGTCATAAAATGCTTGACTTATCAGCTTTCTTACAGCAGAGTGCACTGTTGTTACATTTTTGCAGTTCAACAGCCAATACAGTCTTTATACATTTAAGAGAACAAGCCTGTGGCTTATATTAATATTTACAAATGACAGAATTATCTATAAAATTCTATCTAGCTAGGCTGGCAGTCTTCACATATCTTCACATATCTTCCCCCTGGAGAACTCAACCTAGTTTTACAAGTGACCCTTGAGAAACTTTGCTTGAGAGGGTTAGGTCTATCTGAGTATACCTTACCCCATTCCCTGTCTTGAGAGCCCATCTGCGTTGGCATTGCTACTCCCACTGTGGTGCTGCACTGACATATCATATGCTTGCAACTCTAGGTTCCATCTTAGCAAATTGGCATTTTGCTGGCTGGCTCTGTTTAACCATGTTGGGGGATTGTGATCTGTCACTACATTGAATTTTCTTCCATGCAGATAAGGCTGAAGTTTCTGCAGTGCCCACACTATGGCTAGACGTTCCTTTTCTACAGCTGCATAGCATTCCTCCCTGAGTGGGAGCCTATAACTGAGATAAACCACTGGGTGCTCTTCTCCCTCTGAAGAAATATGGCTAAGTACAGCCCTCACCCCATGGTTTGAAACATCCACCTGCACAACATATTCTGTGCTATAATCTGGACTGGTTAACACAGTGGGTGCTCCCAAAGCTTATTTAAGCTTTTGGAATGCATGCTTGCTCGCATGCTGTGGTTCACACTACCTTATCTGGCCTGTTCTTCCTTGTCAGGTCTATGAAGGGAGCAGCTATGATACTATAATTGGGGATGGACTTTCTGTAGTACCCTGCTGTACCTAAGAATTCCCTCACCTGCTTTTTGGTAACAGGTGCAGGCCATGCCTGAATGGCTTGCACTTTGGCAGGTTCTGGCCTGATCTTACCACTCCCAACTCTATGTCCCAGGTAGGAGACCTCTGCCATACCCACCTGATATTTGCTCAGGTTAATGGTCAATCCTGCACTCTGTAGTCTGCCCAGCACCTCCCTGAAATGTTGAAGGTGCTCTTGCCAGGAATGGCTGCAGATGACATTATCATCTAGGTAAGCAAGGGCAAACCCTCCTGCTAATATATGATTTACCAGCATCTGGAAAGTTGCTGGGGCATATTTTATCACAAAGGGCATCTTTATGAACTCATACAAGCCAAAAGTTGTCACAGAGGCTGACCTCTCTCTAGCACTGGGAGTCAAGGGCACCTGCCAGTAACCCTTGGTAAGATCAATAGTGGTAAGATACTTAGCCCCACCCAGCTGCTCTAGGGCCTCATCTGTCCTAGGCATGGGGTAAGCATTTGACTCTGTGTGACTATTTAGTTTACTGTAGTCCACACAGAACCTGGTGTTGCCATATTTCTTTGGCACCAGCACCACTGGGGAGGCCCAGGGACTGTTGGACTCTTGAATTACCTCTAGTTCCAACATCTCCTGTATCTCCTCCCTCCAAGTCTGTTTGACTCTGTCAGGCACCCTGTAAGGGGCTTGCCTAATAGGCCTCTGGGGTCCTGTATCCACCTGGTGCTGCACCATGTGGGTGCACCCTGGTTTCTCAGTGAACATGTCCCCAAACTCCTGTAACACTGCTTGGATTTCTTGAACCTGGTAGGAGATAGCTGCTGGAACATTGCTACCCCTTCCACCGAGGTGTCAGTCCAAGCCTCACTGAGGAGATCTGTCACCAGATCTCCCTCAGACTCCTCTTGCAATCGACTGCAAATACACAGCACAAGGGCCTTCCTATCATGGTAAGCTTTCATCATGTTAACATGGTGCAATTTGTACCCCTGCCTCCTGCCTAGTAGTTCCACCATGTATTTAACATCACTTACCTTTCTTACCACCTTGTAGGGTCCTTCCCAAGCTGCTTGCAGCTTGTTGTTTCTGACAGGAATGAGAACCATTACCTGCTGCCCTACAGCATACTCTTTAGGTCGAGCCTTCCTGTCATGCCATACCTTTTTCTGTTGTTGGGCTTCTGCCAAGTTCTCCTGGGCCAAGCCCATGAGTTCCCTGAGCCTTGTCCTGAGGTTTAGGACATATGCCAGAACAGACTCCTTGTGAGATTCACTCTCACCTTCCCATTCATCTCAAATTAAATTTAGAGGTCCCCTCACCCTATGCCCATACAGCAACCAAAAGATTGAAAAACATGTGGCTTCCTGGGGGACCTCTCTGTAAGCAAACAAGAGATGGGGCAAATATTTGTCCCACTCCCTCTTAAACTGGTCTGCAAATGTCCGTAGCATGGACTTGATTGGAGAGTTTAACTTCTCAACAAGACCATTAGTCTGGTAATGGTAGGGAGTGGTCTTTGTGTGCTTCACCCCACAGTACTTCCACAGACAAGCCAGCAGGTCTGACATGAAATTGGCACCTCTGTCAGTCAGTATTTCTTTTTTGAAACCTACCCTGCCAAAAATCTCTAACAAAGCATTTGCCAATTTTCTGCCTCAATGGAGGACAAGGCCACTGTCTCAAAACATCTTGCAGCATAGTCTACTACCACTAAGATATACTTTTTCCCTGTGGAACTTGGGGTACTCAGAGGTCCCACAATATCCATAGCTACCCCCTGAAATGGCTCCTCAATCACAGGCAAAGGCATCAAAGGAGCTCTCACCTTGTCTCCTCCCTTGCCTACCTTTTGGCACTGCTCACAGTTCCTGCAGTACCCTGTTATATCTCTGGAAATTCCAGGCCAATAGAAGTTCTGCATAATACGTCTCTTTGCATGTTTTATGCCCATATGACCTGCAAAGGGAATATCATGGGCTATGGCTAGAAGCGCCAGACTGTAGACTCTAGACACTACCAACTGCTGCATCCTCTCACCTTCTAGCCCTCCCTCAGGGCATCCACTCTCTATACAGTAACGCTGTGTCCCAGAAAACAGATTCCGCCTTCCTTGAGAAGCAGGTGCCTCACTAGCTACCTGCTTCAGGTCTTACAATGTAGGGTCTAAGAGCTGAGCTGTCTCAACTCTCTCTTTGTAACCCTTCCCAGCTCCCCTTCCACAGGAAGTCTGACATCCTCTGACAGTAGTGCCTCATTGTCAGCCTGGGTACTACTTCTCACCTCTACCTTTGCAGTCAGTCTATCCAAGAGAACATGAGTACTCACAAGCAGCTGTGGCTCACCTTCAGTCTCACTGATACCGAGTAGCTCCCCCCCTGAAGTAACCACCTCACCAGTCCTGGCTGCAAGTATGTGGTCTGTCTGGATCTCCCCCAGGCTGCCAGACCCACATGCTTGTCTCAAAGCCTGACTGCGTGTAACTGCATTAACACATGGTACTGCCTCATCCAAATCCTCCCCTATCAGGACATCTGCATGATGGAAGTGTGCTACTGCTGTTGTCTCAAAACACCCTACTATTGGCTTTTTGGCTTTCCCACTTACTGGCTCTCTCACCTTTTGTTCCCCATTTTGCCTCTATTGACATCTATATGCCACACGGCCCCACTGGTTGCATTAAAAACGTTTAACCCTAGGTCCTGGATATGTACCTGGACTAGTGTCTGGCAGATTCTGTTGGGGCAGCTTGGGGTGCCTGCCATGGGTTCCTTTAGACCAATAAGCAGTACTGGGGGATCCCTTTCCTGTGCAGGAATGCCCTGCTTGCTAGGTATAGGTCTCCCTTCTTCCTCAACTTATTTGATGTAGCATGTTGTCTATCAGCTAACCAGGTCCTCATGTCCTCAGGCAAAGGGTTAAGGGCTTGTTCCCTCACCCAAAGGTCTTCCACCCCTTCAAAAGTGGTAACCTGACATCCACTCACCCACCTATGAAAATAAGTGCTCAGGTCAGCAACATATTCACACACACTTTCATCTGCCTTGCGTCTAAGCTCACAAAATGTTTTCCTATAAGTTTCAGGTGTTAGCTTAAAAAATTCTAACAAACATGTCTTAACAGCAGTATAATTAAAACAGTCAACATCAGACATTTTGGATAAAATAGTTACAGCTTTACCATGGAGTAAGGGGGTCAGGAACTGTACCCAGCGTCTTTGGTCGACATCATACTGCTTACATACCCTCTCAAACATATGAATGAAACTATCAAAATTATCCCCCTCTGTAAACTGCAGAAGAAATTTACTGACCTTTTGTGCTTCTAGGGTCCAGTTACTCCCTTCCTCATTACCTCCATGACTCTGGCAAAGAGTCAGCATATCCTTTTCATGCACCTCTGTCTTTCCTTCTCCTCAGCTTCCAGGCATAGCAATTTCTCATTGTCCTCAGCCTGTAGATGTCTCAGTCACTCTGTTGCTTCTGTTTCCAAATGTCAGGCCTCCAACTCAAGTCTCTTTAGCACCAGATGGATTTTTAAGTCTTCTGCAGAAAGATTGAGCTGTCCATTCTCTGAGAGTTGTACATCTCCAAGGCCAGTCTGATCACCCTCCTGATTGCTGTTTTCTGACCCAGCTGTGACCAAAGCTGCAATCATGTCTGCTTTAGTCAGGTTTCCATACACCAGTCCCTTAGCCTGGCATATCTCAGCCATCTGGCTCCTTGACAGCTTGCCATACTCCTCTGCTGACATGCTTGCCTGCTCTCCCTGACTAACTAAGCTAACAAAAGAAATGAAATAATTGTGATCTGAACTCTGAATATTCATTGTGTGGCTGATTCAGAGTACAAAAGCACTTTCAGTGATCACTGTACACAAGCTACAGGAATTCACTATCCACACCACTACAAGCCAATTGCCAACCAATTAATATGTGGTGTGGCAATATTATTATCCATATGGTAAGTGTGACTGAGCAGCAATGCTTATTTGGAGTGGCTTTGTACAGTATCACTATATACATGCAATGTACTCTATAGCTTAAATTATCTCTACACAAAACAGCCACAGTTGAAAGGTTTATAAATATTTAATAATAAATAATAAAAAACATAAGACAATACTTCTTACTACACAGTGCTAGTCAAGAGTTCAGAGATAACAGGAAAATGTTTAAAATAATACAGTAGAATAGTTCTGACATCAATATAGAAAACAGCTGGGACTAAACTTACCATTTTCTATCCATTTCTAGGAGAGACACTAAAGTCTAAGATCCTGCTTACATACAGACAGAGCAAAGCAAGTGCTGGTGAGTGGTCAGTTCTGAAGACAAATGCAAAATGTTCTCTCTCTGTCTTTGAGAAAGTCCTTTAAATTTATAATACATCCTGCTGACTTATTCTTAACAATTCTCTGGTTTCCCAGGCTAATAGAAACTTTACCTTAACATTTCTTAGTAAGCTTGCACCTGGTCAGGAAACTACAGCAATTAAAGACATCATATGTAAAATCTAGCAATTAACTCTAGTCTCAAAACAATAGAAAGAATCTGCTGGTTCAGACACCAAGGCTCCGAGCCCTGAGATCAAAACAGTCATAAAATGCTTGACGTATCAGCTTTCTTACAGGAGAGTGCACTGTTGTTACATTTTTGCAGTTCAACGTCCAATACAGTCTTTTCACATTTAACAGAACAAGCCTGTGGCTTGTATTCTTCTTCTTCTTCATATTTACATATTTATAGGCACATATACAGACATTTCTATTTTTACTGCTTTTCATGTTTCTTATAACATCCTCATTGCTCTTCTTCCATAATTGACCCCCACTCGTTCCTCCACAACCATCATCTGATTTTTCGCAATGTATCTGTCAAATTCCATTTCCCATTAATCAAAATTTCATTCAGTCTTTCATTCCAAATAACCCATATTACATCAAATAAATTCTTATCTTCCCATCTCACATATTCTTTTATTTAATTATCCTGACTAGAAAGCCATGTAGTATATCTATTTGGCCAGTTAAAAAGACAGGCAAGAACACTGATAGGTCTGTATAAGATTTAAGTATAGTTAATGCAGTAGTACTAACATTTCCTGTAGTGACCAAACCTGTTACAATATTGAGTTCTCTCCAGCTGAGCCCTACCACCTCTTCAGTGATAGATATTTCCTCAGCTTTCTTTTTCATTCCTATACATCCATACAGCCTGTATTTATTTTCCTTTACATATAAAGGGCAACAGTATATTGGACAAGATTAACTCAAGGATATGTAAAATCACCTACTATTTTCTCTAAAAAAAAAAAAAACAACTACACAAAATGCTGCTTATTTCAGCCTAAACCTTGATCCTATAGCAGCAACCTTAGAGCGGTGGCCATGATAACACACTTAGTAAAAATGGTGGCTGTCCAAACTCTCAGGCATGAGACTTTTGTGGCATTTCCCATTTCCGTAGAAGCACTGTTACTAAAAACTAAAGTAACTGCAGTACATAACCCTTTCAGAACCCACCACTGTATAACAATGAAGAGCCTTAGTTGGTTAGAACTGCCACATCAACTAAAATATACACAACTTCTTGCCACCTATAAAATTATCCAGCAACCATCTGCCTGTCCAGCACTAAAAAACATATAGGACAGGTTGGGACTTGAAACAATATATCAGCATATATCAGCATGCATATATTGAAAATACATCCATTACCACCTGTAACATGATGTTCTATAACAACATAATAACAGCTATGAATGAAAAATGGAGTGGGTGGAGAAGAGTGTCAGGAGTGATTTGTGACAGACGAGTACCAGTAAGAGTGAAAGGGAAGGTCTGCAAGAAGGTAGTGAGACCAACTATGTTATATGGGTTGGAGACAGTGGCACTGACAAAAAAGGCAGGAGTCAGAGCTTGATGTGGCAGAGTTAAAGATGTTAAGATTTGCACTGGGTGTTACGAGGATGGACAGGATTAGGAATAAGTATATTAGAGGGTCAGCCCAGGTTGGAAGGTTTGGAGACAAAGCCAGAGAGGCAAGATTACATTGGTTTGGGCATGTGCTGAGGAGGGATGCAGAGTATATTGGGGAAAAGATGCTAAGGATGAAGCTGCCAGGTAACAGGAAAAGAGGAAGGCCTAAGATAAGGTTTATGGATGTGGTGAGAGAGGACATGCAGGTGGTTGGTGTGACAGAGCAAGATGCAGAGGACAGGAAGAAATGGAAACAGTTGATCTGCTGTGGCGACCCCTAATGGGAGCAGCCAAAAGAAGAAGAAGAAGAATGAAAAATTGTGCTGTGATGTGATTTATATAGATTTAACTTCAGCATTTGATAGGGTCATGCACAAAACTGATCCATAAATTAGTACAACTAGGTATTGATGTACTGCTGATAAGATGGATAGCTGCATGGCCTACAAATAGGACATGGCAAGTATCACACACCAGCTGGACAGGTGAAATCCTTGGTTACAGTCAAGGTGTCCCACAGGGCTCTGTACTAGGCCCTTTCTTGTTTAGATTGTATCTTTCAGACCTTACTTTTTCATCTGAGGTGTTCTACAGTCTATATGCTGACAACCTGAAATTGGGTAAACTGATTACAAGTGTGAAAGATATGGCATGTCTGCAAAATAATTTGACTAAATTGACCATTTGGGCAGAGGAGAATAATATGTTGATAAATACATAAAAAACTAAGCATATGAGATTTGGGAGACATAAACTGAAAGGTGAATATTTAATACAGCACACGGTGATTGAAACTGTAGACTCATTTAAGGACCTGGGTATATAGGTAGATTCAGCTATGAGTTTTTCTAATCATATCAATCAATTGGCTCATGATAGTTATAGAACTATAGGTTGTATAAAAAGATTTATAAAGTCTAGGAAATCAAACATAATGAAGTCATTGTTTGTTAGTTGCATTAGACCCAAACTTGAGTATGGAATAACAGTATGGAAACCCTATATGAAAACAAGCATGAAAAAACTGGAAAGAGTACAGCGGAAATATACTAAGGGCATCCATGGATGTGAAAATCTAAGTTATCATGAAAGACTAAAATATTTGAACTTGTACAGTGCCTCTTTCAAATATTTAAGAGGAGATCTTATTCAGGTATATAGGGCATTTAGGGACAACTACCTCTGAGAATGTTTGGGGTTATCAAAAAATACTAGAGAATCGTCAGATAACCTATGTAGAAGATTCTATAGGAATGAGAAGTGTACTAATTGGTAGCTGATGCTTGGAAAAGGCTACCTAATTGCAGTAAAGTAAGTACTAGTTTAGATATTTTTAAGAACAGCCTGGACATTTATTATGGGAACAAGTGTTTTGGCATATTGGCAAGCTAGAAGGGCTTTAACTCCTGTGCTTGAAACATTTGTATTTATGTATGTATGTATGTATGTATGTATGTATGTATGTATGTATATTCTCACAATTATGTTCCCAGTTGGACATTGTGATCCCATGATCAAAAACTCCTGTCTTTCTACAAATCTAAAAAATCTGCTGGGCATTGTCTGTACTCTTATAAGGTTGTTAAGGCTTGAAACTCCTTACTTGTATCCATTTTTCAAAACCACTCTGAAAGACTTCCTAGCTAAAATCTGGATTTGTTCTTGCTCAAAACCAGGTTAATCTATATTCCTAAATGTGAACAAGTACCTTTTCATTCTTTATACCTCCTTACTCTCCCTTATTCATTTACATCCTTACTGCTAATTCTCTTCCCTGACTTTCTCTCTAAATACACCATAAGCGTGTTTTCCCCTCACTTCATATTGCAATTCCTATTTGTATTAGACTAACTTACCTTTAATTTCTCTACAAACTGTCTAACATTTCTCTAAATATTAAATGATTGTCATATATCTTGTATCATTTCTTAACCAATGTTTTACATTATGTTTAAATTACTATAGTTATTAAAACTGCAGATGTTTTTCAATTATTTCTGAAGATTGCAAAATTATTGTTCTTAAAATGCTTTGTAATAATTTGGAGCTTTCCCCTGGGCCTTCACTGAAAATGGGCTTCTACCCAGTCAGACTTTCCCAAATGTTAATAAATAAGTAAGTAAATACATACATACATACATACATACATACATAAAATGCAATATTTAGCTGCTACACAGTTGTCTAACTATGGATTGTACTTTCTTAATAAACTTTATTTACAGATTACTAGATAACCTCCTCTAAACCCAGATTCTTTAATTCCTACAGCATATGAAGAAAAAGCATATAATTGTATTTTTGCAGTTAACCCATTGCTTCTGCCTAGGTCAGATTTAAAAGATAATCTGTTACCAAAATCTGACTTACTTTTATTTGTTGAAAGATCCTCCCCCGGATTCAGCAAGCCCTGCATGGTATGCAGGGCTAGTGCAGGAGCTCCAGCAGGCAATATGTCTGGCGTGCGATCCAGGAATAAGCTGCAGGGATGTGCACAAGCGCTCCTGCACTAGTTCTGCACAGACTCAGCCCCATATGCAAATTATTTGCAGGTGAAATCCATGCCGGATGTGCAGGAGTAGTGTAATCAACAGAAATGTACTCGGCCAGTAACTGAGTACATTTTTGCAAACTACAAAACGGAGCCATGACAGCTCCAAATAAAGGGTGGATATTATGTAGAAAGCATGCCAATGGCCAAATATATGGCCAGTGGCATGGAAAACAGTTGCAAAAACAAAAATAATCAGCTTTTATATATTTTTTGCCGATCTTGGCTGTTTAAGCATACGGCATTGGGGCACAAACGGGATAGGGAAAAAAATTAAAAAAAAAAAAAACTAAAATAAGCATTCTAACCAAAACCACTATTTTGCCATTATGCTGAATGGCAGGCAGAAGACAACATGACCAGTGAATAGTGGTTGCTAAGTCGGGAGGCTCAGTGTGGGACCTGTAACTATGCATCAGCAGGCAATCCTATGCAAATGAGGGGAATGATACTGAATCCCAGATCTCCCCTGCATGCTAGTCATCACCCAACAGTGTAAGAGCAGGAATAGCTTGGTGCAAGCTTAGGAGTTAGCTGACCTCATAAGGGGGTGTGTCAGGCATACTGTAAGCGGATTGGAGCCCTGTGGCTCGGGTTTGCCCTTAGCTTAGCAGAGCTATGCAAGGGGGTATGTCTGAGGCTGCCTAGCACTCTTTACATTGCCTAAGCGGGTGTGCGTGCAGGGCACCGGGTTTTAAAGGGAAAAAAAAGTAAACCAGGAAATAGCAGCTCTGTGCACATTTGAGCACTGTGTTTGCATGGCGCACCCCCAGGCTTAAACAGGAAGGCAATGGGAAGGGAAAACAGCAGTAGGAAGGTAATCTAGGAGAACTAGCATAGCTGGCAGGTGAAATGTATCAGAATCAGCCAATTACACAGGCAGCAGCCCAGCCCAGCTCAGAACACTACTATAAACTATGCAAACACCTTTCCCTCTGGTTTTCCCACATACTCTACACCACCAGTGTATACAAGTGGGGGAATTTTAACAAACAAAAACAACAAAATGATTGGGGCTGCAATAGCTATCATACAACAACATGTGGAAGAGGCTGAGGGTGGTGAGGATGAGAATGCTGTTGACCAACCCACAGTGAGGAGATGGAGAAGTGTGTACAGACCCAGGGCAATCTACCAGGGGTTACATGAGCTGGAGATAGTGGAGCGTGGACAGGGACCTCCTACAGCAAATTGTTGAGCTGTGCCGGCCATGCCTCACACACACAGAACTAACAGAGGGGAACCCATCCCAGTGGATACCAAGGTATGTGTAGGCCTAAGAATACTAGCTACAGGTACCTTCCAAAGGCCAACTGGGGATATCATGGGGATCTCACAGGCATCAGCATCCAGGGTACTCCACCAGGTCCTGGATGCCATGTCAGCACATGCTGGTGAGCACATATATTTCCCCAACACCCGTGAAGCCTTGGCCAGGAATATGCATCTCTTCCACCAAATAGCAGAATACCCTGAGGTAGTGGGTGCTATAAACTGCATGTACATATGCATCAAAGCACCACCTGGTGAGCGGGGTAGGGTCTACATCAACTGCAAGGGCTTTCCCTCCATCAACTGCCAAGTTGTGTGCGATGCCCAGGGCATAATAGTGAATGTGTGTGTTGGGTGCCCTGCAAGCTATCATGATTCTCACATCTGGCATCTGATGCAGCTGTACCAGAGATTTGCCAATGGGGATATCTCTTACGATCACCTAGTGGGGGATGCTGGTTATGCACTGGAGCCGTGGCTGATGACACCCATCAGAAATGCACACACACCCAAACAAAAGCACCATAATGAGGCACACACGCACAGACCAGAATTATAATAGAGCAAGAGTTTGGGATGCTCAAGTCATGGTTCCAGTACCTAGACATATCCGGTGGAGCCTTGCAGTACTCACCAGCTACATGTACTCAAATTGCCATCGTATGTGCCATGCTACACAATATGATCTTGTGGAAACAGCAGTAGCAGGAACAGCATGGGGCAGGGCCATACAGCCGCCACCATTGCCAAGGCCTACACAGGCACAGAGTGACTCAGAGGAGGAACAACCTGAGCCTGCCCCAGTAGGCAGAAGGAGGCATGCCCAGTATGCCCTGGCCTTGGCAAAGAGGCAATGCATAGCACATACACTGACACAGGAGGGACCCAGGGAATGACACCTCTCTCTGACTCGCACATAGAATAAAAGGGATGCCAAACATGACCCTACCTGTGCTCAACTATGTGTAGGGAGTGTACTATGTGCATCCAACATAGGCAGCTCTACAGCACCATCCTCAATACTGGCACACCCACAAGGTAAGTCACTCTCCTTACCAACTGCCGAATGGAGAAGTATGTGTTGTTAACTGTATCTATGGTATGGATGTGAGTATGCAAGGGAATCGGGTGGCTGAATGGGATGCCAGAAGATAGTAGACACCTACAGTGGCAGCATGAGATCTGTAACAAATACTAGGGTCACCACAGTAGCCAGTACTACACATGGTGATAAACCCCATTGCAGGAAATGTGCTGGCCACATGTGTGCCCATATGACACACACATGCCAGTCAGGAAGGTTCATATACCCAACAACAGTCTCAGCCAACAGAACAGGTGTAGACAAACACAAACAAAGGCTGTGCTAAGGTCTCTGAATGATGCCTATGGGTAACCCCCCCCAGGCCTACACAGACAGACAGGCAGTGGAATATTAGTTCTGAAGGGTAGGAAGTCAGACAGTAATATGTACGTCAATCAAACCTAACACCTGTAATGCACTGATATGGCTCTAGTCAGCATGATAGGTTAGAAAACAGAATGAAATGGAGTGTCTGACATACCAGTACAGTCATAGCAAATGTGTACAAGTGTCAGGTGTGCCCCCGCAGTCCAGTGTAGCAATATAGAAACAGGCAGGTGTGCCGCCCCAAATCCTATGTAGACATGTAGTAACAGGCAGGTGTGCCCCCCATCCAATGTAGACATGTAGTAACAGTTAGGTGTGCCCCCCCAATCCTATGTAGAAGTGTAGAAACAGTCAGGTGTGCCCCCTCCCCCACTCCTGTGTAGAACTGTACAAACAGTCATGTGTGCCCCACCCCCAATCCTGTGTAGAAATGTAGAAACAGTCAGGTGTTCCCCCCCAATCCTGTGTGGAAATGTAGAAACAGGCAGGTGTGCCCCCCAATCCTATTTAGAAATGTAGTAACAGTTTGGTGTGCCCCTCCCCCAAATCTGATGTAGACATATAGTGATATGTATGTGTAGGTATAATACCAGTCGAGCACAGATGACCAGAGGTGGCCAAGGTAGCAGGATAGATTGTAGCATTTGTACAATATGCAGGTATGTGTGTGTTAGGTTGGTGTGTGTTACATATTGTGTGTGAATGGTCAGTATGTATGCAAGTTGAGGTTTGGCCTGGTGGCCATTGCCCACTACTGCCGATGACAGGGCCAAGTCCTCACAACTGCAGTGCCAAAGACAATCCCCCCCCCCCAGTATAACACATGCAAGCAGTAAGCCATTGTAAATGTATGGTGGTAATATGTGTCACCGTCTGAGAGATGGACATGGCATGACTGTTGGGCTACATACACAAGCAGTACACAGGGAAAAGTACCCCAGACATACAGTATATAATGTGTAACTGTGAAATGGACACACCCTTGGAATTGTATATACAGGTATGGATCACATTATCTGGGCTTATAGTAGGGAAGACCGATGTCGTCTGGCCGAACACTTGCATATTACAAAGATGATAGGACTGATGTATTGGGAAACTGCTGATGTCCCTGCACATGCCAGCATAACTGGATTGCCCCATGCATATCTGTGAGTCAGATGCAAGTAGTGTCCATAGTACACATACACCCAGCTTACCCAAACACCACCCACAGGTACCTCTCTGGTCGTATCTCTACTGTTGGGAATGGGTACAATATGACCCCCTCCTGTGTATGGCAATAGCAAAAGAATGCAGCATACAGTGTAGGTGTCCCATGCAGGTGTGTCCCTAGCTGTAAGTAGCACCCTTCCAGCATCCACACCACCTGATAAATACTGATATAAAGTATTGGCAAGGGACCAGATGACATCCCAGGCTGTGTACCACATGAACTACAAAATGAACTGGCACCTCACCTAAGTGTCATGTTTAATCATAACCTCACCTCAGGCTTTGTGCCCACTGAGTGGTGCTCAGCTACAGTTATCCCACTCCACAAGGGGGGAACCACCTTGGTTCCTGGGAACTACTGTCCTATCAGTCTGATGAGCCTGATCTGCAAGGGCATGGAACGCATTATCATGGAACTTATAAACAAAGACATTGGCAACCTTCAAACACTGGACTGCACCCAGTCTGGGTTCGTGAAGGGATGATCTTGTCTCCTGATCCTGATTCACTTCTTTGAATCAGTCTCCAGAGTTGTGGACGAGGGTAAGGCAGTCCAAACAGCCTATCTGGACCTCGCCAAAGCCTTCGACACCATACCCCATTCTGGAATCATAGATAAACTTACTAAGCTGGGCATAAATCCATACGTCACTCAATGGGTTGCCAACTGGCATACTGACAGAACCCAGACTGTAAAAGTAGCCGACTCCAAATCCATCTCCAGACAAGTGACAAGTGGAGTACCTCAGGGTTCAGTCCTGGGACTGCTCTTTTTTGGCATCTACTTCTCTGAAGTACAGGCCAACATTAAGGGACTTTGGCTAACAAAGTTCACAGATGACTGCAAACTGGGAGCCATTATTGAATCCCCAAATTATGTGGATATTCTACAAAAGGGCCTTACGCAAACAGATACTTGGTGCCAGAGTCATGGGCTCAAGCTTAATTCCAAGAAATGTATAGTTATCCCCTTTGGGGAAAAACCATGTACCCATGAATTAACACATAGGTGGCAATACACTAAACACTGAAGGTGTGATGAGAGACTTAGGGACACAGGTGGACAAAGGTCTCACCTTCGATAAACACATCACCACAACAGTTAGGAAATCCTTCTATGTGGCACACCTCATCACTAAGGGCTTTTCATCTAGGAAAAAGGAAGTTATTGTCCCACTGTACTCATCCCTCATTAGACCCATTATAGAGCATAATTCACCGTTTGGTATGTACCTCACAATACATCTGCAACAGCTGGAATGGCCACAGAAATACCTCACTAAAAGAATCACAGGCCTAAAAAAGATGCCATATGCTGACCATTTAAATAAGTCCAGCTATACTCTGTGGCATACTCAGAGGTAATCTCTGCTTAACATACAAGGCCATGTCAAACCCTGAGCTGTTGGACATGCTCCACTTAAAGAAATCGCAATCCCTCATAGACACACTCTCCAGGGATCTAAACCTTGTCATCACAATGAACAAAACATGCTGGAGGGATAAGTGCATTACCCAGAGACTCCCCATACTCTGGAACTGACTGTCCATGCATGTCAAGCAGAGCGCCTCCTTGGCCCTCTTCAAAAGGAACCTTGGTGATTGGATGGGAGATAGCAAATTCACCCCAGGGATCACGTCAGTCACCCTGTTGACAGGGGTCCAGGGAAGTAAATATTGTGGGAAGAAATATCCAGGGAATTGTTATGACTAGGCTTGTATAGGCCCTAGGGCCAATAGCCTAGTACCAACCTATGAACCTAGCACACCTACCCTGTCACCCCAGGGGAATATACTGTATGGCAATCTGGGACTGTAGGACTGGCAGAATGCAACGGCCTGCTACAGCTGGCCTGCATCACCACCAAATGGCCTACAGGCCTCTGTGAAAGGCCCATGTCTTACCTGTACTGCCAATGTATGTTATTTTATGGACACCCAAATAACAACATAACACAATCCACATAAGCCATATGCAAGGCCATGTGGACAAACCACAGTAACATGTCCACCATGTCCCACTGCATGAACTGTCGACCAACACCAAAACACAGCTGTGATGAGGTGATAACTACAGGGAAAGTATCAGAGAATGTATGCATAGTGTATGGAAGAGGATAGAATAATATAGGGTGGAGGTGGGAGCATGCGCAGCATGAAATGTGCAAGGTCCGACACAGCCATGTCCACATAATATCCCTGGCTGCAAACACAAAAATGGGTGGCTACAAACCCACCCGTACACCACAATAGGGGTAATGTCCTGACATATGACCCCTGCCTCTGGGTAACCTGTGTGACTCTGTACAGCTGTGAGGTATTGCCACAGCAGGATAAGGCCATACTGTCATATCGATGGATGTACAAGTATGGGATCCTCTGACAGCACTGTACCAAGGTGCTGAACTGGATACACAGACCCAGCAGCTAGTGTCTGCAGATCTCCCTCCAGAATGGCATAACTTTCCATGAATATGTAGGTGTTTGACCACAATACTGGACACAGCTTCATTCACCCTATGTTCCCCAGGACATCACTGTGAGTAAAAATGTCCACCTGACAGAACTTGAGGACGTAAAACATCACAGTGTATAACAGTACACATGTCTTAATATCTCTGCTAACACCTGTACTATGTAGTAGAAGCAGCACAGACACAATCACCTACAGTACTATCCCTTGAACAGTTCGACCCCATATTGCCGACAGATCTACAGATATCCTGCAGAAACGATTTGCTACCTGTAGGTATAGAACACAAAGGTCTGCACTGGAGTACAAACTACCTGGAATGGATCCACACATACAATACAGAAGGGCATACTGGGCATGCCCACACACTTAGAGAACTGAAGGCAATGTCAGACAACAACATACTGAAAGGTCATACTGGGCATACTCACACACCTAAACAAATGAAGCCCATGTCTGCCAACAACAGTGGACAATACATATTTGACAACTGCAGGTGTTAGTGTATACAATCCTCAGTATGCACCAGTCATGCTTTGCACACATTGGATATGAATACACACATATATCCAAGGACAGCACACTGTAATATGCCAAAAGTACACATACATAGATGTGTGGAAGAGAGTGACAGTGACAAAGATCCTGCCATAATGAGGCCTGTCCCACCCAGCACACGGCCAAATGGCTACAACCATATGATGTGTAAATGTCACTCACTGTAGAAATTAGCCACTGGTATCCCTCAGCATTACAGACTCTGCGGTGCAAGTGCTATCTGTGCAACATGACTGTACAAGGCAGTAGTCAACTAGCAGTTGTATACACTTACCTGCAGAATGTAAACCTGCATGTGCCTGAGTGTGGTGTGTCTACTTCTAGATGAATGGCTTATGGCTCATGTGCACACACTGCCTCCCCATAGCCCTACTATGACAAGCCTGCTGATGTCATTCACTTTGATATACACCTTTGGAAAAGGAGTAGCCCAGTAATCTCTGTGGCATGTCCTACAACTGATAAACCAGTTAGGTAGGAGTTATAACCCAGACATGGCAACTGTGTGTGTGTGTGTCTCTTTCTGTGTAGGGAGCAATGCTTTTTAGGCTAGTCACACTCACTATAATTCACATGCCCTACTTTGGCAAGGCTGCTGATGTCATTCACTTTGAAATATAACTTTGAGAAAAGAGTAGCCCAGTAATCTCCGTGGTGTGTCCTATAACTGTGTAATACTGTAGTGTGATAAACTAGTTAGGTAGGAGTTCTAATCCCAGACATAGCAATTGTGTGTGTGTCTCTGTCTGTGTAAGGAATGATGCATTTTAGATGAGTCACACTCACTACAATTCAAATTCCCTACTTTGGAAAGGCTGCTGATGTCATTCACTGTGAAATACATCTTTGGGAAAGGAGTCACCCAGTAATCTCCATGGTGCATCCTATAACAGCGTAATGCTGTAGTGTGATGTAGTACTATAGAAGGGGTTCTATTCCCACACATGACAAGTGTGGATGTGTGTGTGTTTCTTTGCCTGTGTAGGGAGCAATGCTTTTTAGGCTAGTCACACTCACTACAATTCAAATGCCCTACTTTGGCAAGGCTGCTGATGTCATTCACTGTGAAATATACCTTTGGGAAAGAAGTAGCCCAGTAATCTCCATGGTGCATCTTATAACAGCATAATGCTGTAGTGTGATATAGTGCTATGATACGGCTTGTATTCCCACACATGGCAAATGCGGATGTTTGTGTGATTCTTTGTCTGTGTAGGGAACAATGCTTTTAGGCTAGTCACACTAATGACAATTCAAATGCCCTACTTTGGCAAGCCTGCTGATGTCATTCACTGGGAAATACACCTTTGAGAATGGGAAGCCCAGTACTCTCTGGTGTGTCCTATAACTGCGTAATGCTGTAGTGTGATAAAGTAGTTAGTTAGGAGTTCTAATCCCAGACATGGCAACTATGTGTGTTTGTGCAGGGAGCAATGCTTTTTAGGATAGTCACACTCACTACAATTTAAATGCCCAACTTTGGCAAGCCTGCTGATGTCATTCACTTTGAAATATAACTTTGGGAAAGGAGTAGCCCAGTAATCTCCATGGTGTGTCCTATAACTGTGTAATACTGTAGTGTGATAAACTAGTTAGGTAGGAGTTCTAATCCCAGACATAGCAACTGTGTGTGTGTCTCTGTCTGTGTAAGGAATGATGTATTTTAGACGAGTTACACTCACTACAATTCAAATGCCCTACTTTGGCAAGGCTGCTGATGTCATTCACTGTGAAATACACCTTTGGGAAAGGAGTCGCCCAGTAATTTCCGTGGTGCATCCTATAACAGTGTAATGCTGTAGTGTGATGTAGTACTATAGAAGGGGTTCTATTTCCACACATGACAAGTGCGGATGTGTGTGTGTTTCTTTGTCTGTGTAGGGAGCAATGCTTTTTAGGCTAGTCACACTCACTACAATTTAAATGCCCTACTTTGGCAAGGCTGCTGATGTCATTCACTGTGAAATATACCTTTGGGAAAGAAGTAGTCCAGTAATCTCCATGGTGCATCTTATAACAGCATAATGCTGTAGTGTGATATAATGCTATGATAGGAGTTGTATTACCACACATGGCAAATGCGGATGTTTGTGTGATTCTTTGTCTGTGTAGGGAACAATGCTTTTAGGCTAGTCACACTCACGACAATTCAAATGCCCTACTTTGGCAAGCCTGCTGATGTCATTCACTGTAAAATGCACCTTTGAGAATGGGAAGCCCAGTACTCTCTGTGGCATGTCCTATAACTGCATAATGCTGTAGTGTGATAAACTAATTAGTTAGGAGTTGTAATCCCAGACATGGCAACTATGTGTGTGTTTGTGCAGGGAGCAATGCTTTTTAGGCTAGTCACACTCACTATAATTTAAATGCACTACTTTGGCAAGCCTGCTGATGTCATTCACTGTGAAATGCACCTTTGGGAAAGGAGTAGCCCTGTAATCTTTGTGGTGTGTCCTATAACAGCATAATGCTGCAGTGTGATATAGTACTTTGGTAGGGGTTTTAGTCCCACACATGGCAAGTGTGAATGTTTGTGTGTGTGTTTCTTTGTCTGTGTAGGCAGCAATGCTTTTTAGGCTAGTCACACTCACTACAAATCAAATGCCCTACTCTGGCAAGGCTGCTGATATCAGTCACTGTGAAGTATATCTTTGGGGAAGGCATATACCAGTAATCTCAATGGTGTGTCCTATAACTGTGTAATGCTGTAGTGTAATGCTTTTTATGCTAGTCACACACACTACAAATTAAATGCCCTACTTTGGCAAATCAGCTGATGTCAGTCACTGTGAAATACATCTTTGGGGAAGGCATACACCAGTAATATCCATGGTGCATCCTATAACTGCGTAATGCTGTACTGTAATAGACTTGTTAGGTAAGAGTTCTAATCCCAGACATGGTAACTGTGTGTGTGTGTGCGTCTCTGTCTGTGTAGAGATCAATGCTTTTTAGTCTAGTCACATGTACAATTCAAATGCCCTACTTTGGCAAGGCTGCTGATGTCATTCACTATGAAATACACCTTTGGGAAAGGAATAACCCAGTAATCTCTGTGGTGCATCCTATAACAGCATAATGCTGTAGTGTGATATAATATTTTGGTAGGAGTTCTAGTTCCACATGTGGGAAGTGTGGATGTTTGTGTGTGTGTTTCATTGTCTGTGTAGAAAGCAATGCCTTTTTAGGCTAGTCACACTCATAACAAGTCAAATACCCCACTTTGGCAAGGCTGCTGTTGTCAGTCACTGTGAAATGCACCTTTGGGGAAGAAGCACACAAGTTATCTCCATGGAATGTCTTATAACTGCATAATGCTGTAGTGTGATAAACTAGTTAAGTAGGAGTTCTAATCCCAGACAAGGCAGGTGTGTGCGTGTGTGTGTGTGTGTGTGTGTGTGTGTGTGTGTGTGTGTCTGTGTTTGTCATTCATGTCCTGTGTGGAGGTGGCTGTGAGTATGTAACAACTCTCCAGTCCAGCTGGTGAACCTGGGTATCCTGAGGCAATGTTACAACTGCCTCATGTACACAGCCAATCCTCTCCTCCTACCACAAAACATTAACATATGCGAGAGATGCAATTATGTAGCTAAATTGGAGGCTAAGCTCTCTCCACCCAAGACTGGAACAGGCAGTCATGAGGAGAAGGTTAACACTTGCACCAAACCTCCAGCGTCACATAGACATACTAAAACAGCACTGGCAAAAAATACAGATAAATACACGAAATCCTACTCGGAGGCTCTAAATAAAAATCTGCAAAAGCATCAGAGACCTCCAAAGCAGACACCCAAAAAACCTGCACCTCCCGTCACAAACCAGACAACACATAAACACAAAATCAGTGTGCTGGATAATCACAGCCCTTAAGGCGAAATAACATACCTAATGCACTAGTAATAGGCAACTCTATAGTCAAGCACACTGACGTCCCACTCACTAGGATGGACAAGGGGAAGGTTACTGTTAGCTGCCTGTCAGGAGCCAGAATCTGCCACATAACACAAGCACTTAGGTCACTCCAGAACAAGTACAGATATGACTCTGTCATTGTTCATGTTGGTGTGAATGACCTGAGACATACCTCCCTGAACTACATGAAAAGAGACATGGAAGAGCTCTCTGATCATGTAGCCCAGGCTGGTATGACCCTGACCCTGAGTAGCATCCTGCCCTCACCAAGAATGATAGTGCAGTATAAAGAAAAAAATTATCAATTTCAACAATTGGCTAAGCTTCTGGTGTCATTCAAAGGGGATCCAGTGTCTGTCAGCCTGGGACGACATGCTCGACAAGCCTTGTTGCTTTGCAAGAGATGGCTTGCACCTGACACCCCCTAGGCTTTTGAATACTGGCCAAGGCACTTGCTGCCCCCATAGTGCCTTTTTTAGGCAAGGCTCAAAAGTCAAACCCACCTCCGTAAACAGCACAAATAAAAAAATGAGGGTTATGCTACTCAACGCCAGGAGTTTAAAATCTCAAAATGCACGCACTCAAAGCACTCCTTAGTATGGAGAACGTCAACATCTGTGCAGTAACTGAAACCTGGTTCAAGGCTCCACAGAGCACACCAGCACTATTGGGCTACAACTCATACCACACATTTTGGCCACAGAACATGGACCGAAACACAAAAGGAGGGGGTGTATCCTTATTCATCAAGGATACCTACACCTCCAGGTTAGTGGCATGATACCTCCGAGATCATCCATCTGCAACTAACATCAGGCAAATCTGCAATGTAATTGTGGCCTGCTACAGATTACCCTCCATGATCCAGGACCACCACTCCGCCTTTCTGGAGACACTGGAAAACATGAAGGTCCTACCGAACATCCTGATATTGGGCAATTTCAATTACCCTACCATTAACTGGGTAAAGTACTCAAGTACAAACTCCCAGGTCCAGTGCTTCTTGGAATTTATCAACTCAAATGTCCTGGATCAGTTGGTAAACTCCCCTACCAGAGGTGAAAACATATTGGACCTGGTCATCACCAACATGGGCGATAGGTGCTCCATACTGGAGATCAACCCGTCACTGGTTAGATCAGACCATAAACTAATCACTCTTGATGTCCACACTACACCACCACCTCCAAACAAGGAAACCACAGTGAAAAACTTTTCTATAGTACACTTCACCTTACTTAAGAAAGAGGTGGTAAGTTTCACAGCCCCCACACTAAAGGATAACAGTGTCCAAAATGCAGGAACCTTTACAAATGCACTCAATGAGCACCTACAAGGATGCATGGATCATGCCATCCCTAGCAAAACCAAGACTTACTCCACTAAGAGAAGGAAACCAGTCTGGTGGACCCCTGCCATAAACAGGCTATACAATAGAAAGAGGAAACTAGATCAGAAAAAAAATCAAACCCCAAGAAGGAAAGACATTCCTGATCAGTAACAATAAGAAACTAAGGTCCCTCATAAAATCCTCCAAAGCTAACTATGAAGGAAAAATAGCCAAGGAATCAAAAGATAACCACAAAGCCTTCTTTAGCTATGTCAAGAATCTAAGTGGCAACTCACAGATATGCTCTGAGCTAGTGCAAAATAGCACAAAATATACTGAACCCACTGATATTGCCAACATCCTGGCAGATAGATTCAGTGCAAAATTCACCCCCTCTCACCCCCAAAGAGGCCCACAACAATACTGGAAAAGTGTAGTGTCCTGGAAATCACAGACGCATAGGTGAAAACAGCCCTTTCAAAAGCCAAAAGCACAACGTTGATGGGGCCAGATGGTGTCCCAGGCTGCGTCTTGCATGAACTACAGAATGAACTAACCCCCACCTAAACACACTGTTCAACCTCAGCCTCTTCACAGGCTATGTGCCCATAGAATGGTACACAGCAACAGTTATTCTGCTCCACAAAGGAGGGGCCACAACTGACCTTGGTAACTATCACCCGATAAGCCTGACTAGCCTGGTCTGCAAGGCCATGGAGTGCATCAACATGGAAATCATTAACAAAGACATTGGGAACCTCCAAACACTTGACCCGACCCAGTTCGGCTTTGTTAAGGGCAGATCATGTCTACTAAACCTGGTTGACTTCTTCAAGACAGTCACCAAGGCCATAGATGAGGGGAAGATAGTTCACACAGCCTACCTTGACCTCCCCAAGGCTTTTGACACCATTCTCCACTCGGCAATTATAGAAAAACTCACAAGCCTGAACATACACCCCTACATTACGAGATGGGTTGCCAACTGGCTTACAGACAGAACTCAAACAGTATGAATAGCAGGCTCCAGGTCCGACTCTAAACCAGTCACAAGTGGTGTCCCACAAGGCTTGGTCCTGGGACCCCTACTGTTCGGCATATACTTCTCAGAAATACAGGCAAATACAGGAGGTCTATGGCTAACCAAGTTTGCCGATGACTGCAAACTGGGAGCCATAGTAGACTGTCAGGCTGACACGGACATTCTCCAAAAGGGCCTTACTGAGACGGACACCTGGTGTCAAAGTCATGGTCTCAAGCTAAATGCCAAAAAATGCATAGTCATCCCGTTTGGGAAAAACAAAGCACCCATGAATTACCACATAGGTGGCAGCCCCCTTAATACAGAAGAGGTAATAAGAGATCTGGGGACCCAGGTAGATAGTAATCTCTCCTTTGACAATCATATTGTCAAAGTAGTTAGGAAATCGTTCTATGTAGCCCATCTAATTACTAAAGGGTTCATATCTAGAAATAAAGAGGTTATAGTGTCCCTCTACCCGTCACTCATCAGACCCATCATACAGTACAATTCCCCATTTGGGATGTACCTCACAAGACACTTTCTACAGCTGGAAAGACCACAAAAGTGCCTCACCAAGCAGATTACTGGCCTCAAACATATGTCCTATGCAGCCCAACTGGAAAAACTCTAGCTGTACTCAGTGGCATATCGCTTACTCAGAGGTGATCTCTGCCCGACTTACAAAGGGAGGTCCATCTCAGAATTGATGGGCATGCTCCACCTAAAGAAATCCAAGTCACTGCGAGCCACTCTCTCTAGTGAGCTAAACCTCACCACAACAAGAAATAGAACATGCTGCAGGGATAGATTCCTGTCACAGAGACTCCCCATGCTTTGGAACAAAATTCCTAACTATATTAGGCAGAGCCCCTCACTAACACTCTTCAAGAGAAACCTTGATGAGTGGATGGGTAACAGAAAATACACCCTTGGGATCGCTTCATTGGCTCTTCTTGACAGAGGCTCAGTTAATTAATCAATGGGGTGGCAAAAGCTGACACACTCTGGTTAGGTTTATAAATGCCCTTCGGCAGATAGCCTAGTACCTACCTATGAACCTATGAACTTATTGGCTCACTGTGGAATGGGTTTTGTAAATTTCTTATATGGTGGCCCTATTATATATTACAGTGTCCACCTTACAAGGATAACAGATGTGAAATAGCCTAGAGGCAGGGGTGGCAGTCCATACCCCTACCTGTGACATCAAGGCCTGGCGAACAAAGTTAGTAACCCTTATTACACAGACAACACTCTCAACCCATGTGTTATACACAAACACACTTGCCTGGGCAACAACTGCTATGTTGGCAGCACCCTGCATATTGCCCACAGGTAGTAACCATGGTGTGAATGCAGTGGACTACAGAGGGCATGGTGCCCTCTCCATCAGTACAACAGGCACGTACATGCAGACAGTGTGCCTTCCCTATGCTCCCTACCAGATGCCTGCAAAACCTGTGGTGCCATCAAATGTGACCCACAAAGGACATACCATGCCTTATACATATGCCCTTTATGGACAGATGCCACTGACAGCAGGGAATACCTGTATCATGCTATCAATGTAGGTGGAGGGTCAACCTGCTGTCCATTACCTGTTCCCAGCACACGAGGCCAGGACAGGCACATGAAATTATAACAATCTGTGTACACAACATGGGTCAGACACCCCAGGTACAGTTCTGCATGTCACTGTACATGCATGTGGGACATGTGCACATCCCACACAGTGTCCATGTCATGGACTAAAGAACACATACATGGCAAGCATTTTACAGCAATGGCCACACACAATAGTTACCCAGGTGACTGGATGGTGAATACAATACCCACATGTGTGGGCCAGTACAGACACTACACCTCTGAGCCACACTGCAGACCATTGTCATGTGGCCTGATGCCAAGGTATACCCTTCACCTAGCCATGTATAGGCTTCTGGCACAGTCAACCACTATGCATCCGTGAAACAATGCATGCATGCATGTCAGTACTGGCACCCTGTGTCTGTGTGTGTGGTTTATGATGCTTTTGACCACATTCTCATTTACTACAACCCCCACTGGCATACTGAAGCATGTTGTCTGATGTCAGACACCTCCACATACCCTTTGTCCATATAACCTCTGGATAACCTCTGTGGTGCATGGCATACCTGCACACTAGTGTGTTGTGGCAAATTAACTAATGAGGAAGTGTATTCCTGACCCTGCCAAGTGTGTCAATGTGTGTGAGTCCCTGAGAGAGTGTGGCTGTGTTGAAGCTAACACCTGTTCATGGGGACAGACATGTGTACTACAATTACCGTATCACTACCATATCACTGTTGCAGATGTCACTCACCATAACATATATGTTTGGAGAGCTCCTCAACATATAAGCTATGTGGTGCATCTAATAACTGCACAGACATGTGATAGCAATGCATAGTCAGTCAGGGGGTTGATACCCTGTACTGGTAGGTGTGTGACACAAGCATGCTTAGGTTTTACTCTCCCACCCCTTCCCTGACTTACTTTATCTCTGTCTGCCTCTCTCGCTCCCTCTCTGGTGTATGTGGGGAACTACACCTGCTTTGCTTAGGAAGCAGCATGTGTTTTGTAAGTGATGCTCATAATCAGCTGATGGCCTCTGCATGAATTGCAGCCCTCCTACAGCTGATTGCATGTGGAACAGCTGTGGTAGCATTCCCATAGCCACTTGCATGGAACCACACTCCAATATCTAGGAACATCATGTTGGTGTTGGGTCATTTCATTCACTGTAAGCAGGACCTAGATCTGGTGTTTGGCAAACAGTATCACAGATGGATTGGGGATTTACTTGTAACAGCATACACTGTGGTAACAGGCCAACACACAGGAGGGGGATGCATCTGACATGACTACAGAATGTAAGTGTTGCTATTCTGCATTTGGAGTAATGTTGGTTTAAAAGGGTGTGTGTGGATATGTCTGGTCTACATGTTGTAATACCTGTCATGACAGTGCTATGTTTCTGAGGAAACTCCCATCTGTAGGGTCATCTGCAGACTGAGCAGTGTGTGTGTAGTACCTTTTGTTTCTTGTGCTACTAACAGAGCACCTATCTGTGAACTGCAGAAGCATAGTGTAAGGATTGTGGTCACTACATGGTGACAGCCATGAGCATTACTGACTTCATATCCTTCACAGGACATATGTCACAGCAAACCCTGTCACAACAGTAAATGTATGAGGTTATCACAGCAACATGTCAATATTGGCCCTGTGTTTGTGCTTCCAGCCACAACTCTGTCAACCTTTGTACATATGTCATGCAGTAAGAGTTGCATATGTTCTGTACACCATAATTTATTGACATCATATGTAATAACAAGCCAGTGAGATATCAGACTGCTACACGTTTATGTATAGTAGGGGTTATATTTGAGGACATAACCTGGGCATTCTGTGGTTGTGTGTATAGTACTGGGTCTGGGTACTCATGGTGACTGTCGACAACAGTGTATTGTGAATATGTACCTTGGCCTGTGTACAGACTGTAGTAGATGTCATTGTTCTTGGTCCTGTTCAATATGATGTTACAGTGTATGTTACCCTATCGGCTTACATGTTTGTAGGGCCAAACTCACATATGTCCCATAACACAGACAGGCATCGGACCACACTGTGTAGTGGCCCAGTATATGTTGGGTTAGTGTGTGAGTGGCACATATGAGGATGGTGTTGATCAGATAGTCCATATACTGTAATATGTGGATGTAGCTGTTTTCAAATTGGTTGTGGTTATGCACTTTCACACAGGTGTCTTTTAGTCTGTGCTGTGACATGCCTGTAGACCCTGCTATAGATGCAGGTGCATGTGTATTCCCCAATAAGAAATGTAGGCCAGTGTTGTGGCAGTCTGCCTGTAGCCTGCACAGTGCTTTGTTACATGCCTAGCAGCTTAGTGTACTTACCCAGTGTGATGTTATGTCCGGATACTTGCTAGATGTACTGCTGCCAGGCCACCATAACAGTCATGTATGTCAGAAAAAGCAGTGGGATGCTGTACAGATGTATGTCACTAACTAGTGGGTAGTATGTGGCCACATCACCTCTGTACCAGCAGTTATTATGTGCCAGGACAGACAGGGGTGTGTGAATGCATAACCTATGGGGGAAAATGTATACCAGTATTTACTTGATATACCCATCTACATGGCTAAAATCCACATTGTTAGGCTTGGTCCGCATCTTGCACTAAGGGATTCTGTGTATACCTCTGGACTGACCAGAGTGTGTCAGACTGTCCGCATTTATTGGCCATATCTCTGCTGTAGTCCACAGGACCATTACTGTGCTAGCAGTCGTACTGTACTATGATGTCCTTAGGATGTCTGTCAGTAGCCAATGGCGCACATGTTAAAAGCAGATGTGACCTCCCACACACAACGTGTCTGTGAAGACAACCCCTATTACAGTAGCAATAGTCTACAGATATACCTGCAATACAAACCTGACATCCCCTTGCACTAAGAGGTTGGGACTATTGGGGCTGAGGTAGGACTCCACTCCATGTTCTGGACATATGGTGAAAATATATGTATATATAATTATCTGTATATCTATATAGATATATACACATATACACATCGATATACATAGATGAATATGTATATGTACATATATACATATAAACACTCAGATATATACATATACAGAGCAATATATGTCTACACATACACAGATAGAGATACATATGCACATATACTTATGGATATCTACATATATATTGACAGTAATAGATATATCAGAATAGATATGTATGCACATATAGTTATAGATATCTACATATATCATATATATCTACATAAATAGGCATATATGTACACATAGGATGTGCATACATATATAGCTATCTATCTATCTATATATATATATATATATATATATATATATATATATATATATATATATATATAAAATCATCAACATCTCATCATCTTCTTTCGGCTGTTCCCGTTAGGGGTCACGACAGCAGATCACCTGTTTCCATTTCTTCCTGTCCTCTACATCTTGCTCTGTCACACCAAACATCTGCATGTCCTCTCTCACCACATCCATAAACCTTATCTTAGGCCTTTCTCTTTTCCTGTTACCTGGTAGCTTCATCCTTAGCATCTTTTTCCCAATATACTCAGCATCCCTCCTCAGCACATGTCCAAACCAATGTAATCGTGCCTCTCTGATTTGTCTCCAAACCTTCCAACCTGGGCTGATCCTCTAATATACTTATTCCTAATCCTGTCCACCCTCGTCATACCCATTGCAAATCTTAACATCTTTAATTCTGCCACATCCAGCTCAAACTTCTGCCTTTTTGTCAATGCCATTGTATCCAACCCATATAACATAGCTGGTCCCACTACTCTCTTGTAGACCTTCCCTTTCACTCTTACAGGTACTCATCTGTCACAAATCACTCCTGACACTCTTCTCCACCCACTCCATCCTGCCTGTACTGTCTTCTTCACCTCTCTTCCACACTCACCGTTACTCTGAACTATTCACCCCAAGTATTTAAACTCATCCACCTTCAACACCTCTACTTCTTGCATCCTCACCATTCCTCTATCCTCCCTCTCATTCACACACATATATTCTGTCTTAGTCCTGCTGACCTTCATTCCTCTTCTCGCTAGAGCATATCTCTATCTCTCCAGGGACTCCTCCACCTGTTCCCTACTCTCACTGCAGATCACAATGTCATCTGCAAACATCATAGTCCACGGGGACTCCTGTCTGTTCTCGTCTGTCAACCTGTCCATCACCATTGCAAATAAGAAAGGGCTCAGAGCTGATCCTTGATGTAACCCCACTTTCACCTTAAGTGCATCCATCACTCCCACCACAGACCTCACCACTGTCACACTACCCTCATACATATCCTGTACCACTCTTACATACTTTTCTGACACCCCTGACTTCCTCATACAATACCACAGCTCCTCTCTAGGCCCCCTGCACAATGCAACTCCTTCCAACATTCTCTGTACTTCTCCATCAACACTCTCAGAGCAAAGATCACATCTGTAGTGCTCTTTCCTGGCATGAAACCATACTGCTGATCACTAATCATCGCGTCCCTTCTTAAGCTTGCTTCATGCTGTGACTGATCAATTGTATCCCTCTGTAGTTACTACAGCTCTGCACATCACCCTTATTCTTAAAAACCAGTATCAAAACAATTTTTCTCCATTCCTCAGGGATCCTCTCACTTTCCAAGATTTCATTAAACAATCTGGTTATAAACTCCACTGCCATTTCAACTAAACACCTCCATGCTTCCACAGGTATGTCATCTGGTCCAACAGCCTTACCATTCTTCATTCTCCTCACAGCTATCCTTACTTCCTCCTTGCTAATCCATTGTACTTTATGATTCACTATCCCTACATCATCCAACCTTCTCTCCCTCTCATTCTCTTTATTCATCAACCCCTCAAAGTACTGTTTCCATCTCCTCAACACACTCTCCTCGCTTGTGAGTATGTTTCCCTCATTATCCTTTATCACCTTTACCTGCTGCACATCTTTCCTAGCTCGGTCCCTCTGTCTAGCCAATCGGTAAAGGTCCTTTTCTCCCTCCTTAGTGTCCAATCTTTCATACAACTCTTCATATGCCTTATCCTTAGCCTTCGCCACCTCTCTCTTTGCCATGTACCTCATCTCCTTATACTCCTGTCTACTTTCTTCATCTTTCTGACAATCCCACTTCTTCTTTGCCAAAATCTTTCTCTGTATACTCTCCTGTACTTCCTCATTCCAACACCATGTCTCCTTGTCATCCTTCCTCTGTCCAGATGTGATACCAAGCACCTTTCTAGCTGTCTCCCTTACTAGCTCTGCTGTAGTTACCCAGCTATTTGGTAACTCTTCCCTGCCACTCATTGCCTGTCTTAACTCATCCCTGAACTCCACCTCACAATTACCCTTTTTCAATTTCCACCACTTGATCCTTGGTGCTGCCCTCACACTCCTCCTCCTCTTCTTTATAACCAGCGTCATCCTACAAACCACTATTCTATGCTGCCTAATGACACTTTCTCTGGTCACCACTTTACAGTCTCCAATCTTCTTCAAACTGGCCCTCCTACATAAGATATAATCCACCTGTGTGCATCTTCCTCCACTGTTGTATGTCACCCTATGCTCCTCCCCCTTGTTAAAATACATATTCACCACAGCCATGTCCATCCTTTTCACAAAATCCACTAACATCTGACCTTCTACATTCCTTTGTTTAACACCATACCTACCCATCACTTCTTCATCCCCTCTGTTCCCTTCACCAACATGCCCATTGAAATCTGCTCCAATAACCACTCTCTCACCCTTGGGTACAGTCATCACCACTTCATCCAATTCACTCCAAAAGTTTTCTTTCTCATCCATTCCACACCCAACTTGTGGAGCATATGCACTAACAACATTCATCATTACACCATCAATTTCCAGCTTCATAAACATCACTCGATCCGACACTCTTTTCACCTCCAAAACACTCTCAGCATACTATTCCTATATATATATATATATATATATATATATATATATATATATATATATATATATATATATATATATATATATATATATATCCTACAGCGCTTGTTCTGCCCAGCAAAAAAAAAAAAAAAAAACAACAGCCCCTGCAGGTCTTGAACCCAGGACCATGCACACTATAGTCACAACACTTAACCACTATGCCATGACCACTGTGAAGACAGCTGTTGTTTTTCCAATATATCTGTCAATACACATATTGATTAGTATTGAACAATTGCCTTTACTTCCACAATTGTGTAGTACTTGTTATTAATATGACTGTTGCATCACATATGTTGCTTTATCATAATGTACACATAGCAGATACATATGGTGAGATACATATGGGAGGGTATACACAACCGTGAGGTTTACTCATGACAGGAATATAGATATATTCATATAATAGGTTGATATATGTCTACATGTACATACATATGTATATTTATACATATGCCTGTATACACATCTGTATAGTGCAACATATATATGGCCATGTATACATCTCTTAGTATGTACACACACATATATATATATATATATATATATATATATATATATATATATATGTATATGTATATGTATATGTATGTATATATATATATATATATATATATATATAGGTTTACTATCAAATTGTCGATCCCGTTTTGTGCGACGCGCATTGCCCGAACGCGGAACTGCGAACGTCACAACACCAACGCCCAGATGTGCGAACGGCTAAACCTCGCCCCCATCCGACCCATGGTAGCATGGGTGTGGAGGTGTTGCGCGGCCGGTAATGTCGATCGTCGGAGTTTCGCGGTTTCGGTTCACTAGCGAAATGGTTTCGGTGTTTCAGTTCGCGCAAATGCGTCTATGGGGTCGTCGTTCGCATGGAGTGCATTTGCACATTTAATAGTAAACCATATATATATATATATATATATATATATATATATATATGTATGTATATATATATATATATATATATATATATATATATATATATATATCTATATAGGATCACTACTAAATCTTGAAGTACAGAATCTCGAGACTCTGAATCTCAAAGACCAGAATCTCGAGATTCCGTAATATTGAAAACAAAAAAAAAAAAAAACATTTTTGAAAGCATATGCAGGGGGGCAAACCCCCTTCCACCCCCCACACCCCCTGAAATTTAAATACACCAACTCCAATATGGCACCACAGTGGAGTTCATAGGTTCATAGGTTCATAGGTTCATACTAGGCTATCTGCCCTAGGGCATTTATAAGCCCCTAGCCAGAATGTGTTTGGCTTTCGCCACCCATTTTAAATTTATATTGCTATGCTCTTTTTCGAGGTTAGTATACTGTGCCTCTGTCTAACAGTGACACAGAAGTGATACCCGGGGTAAACCTACGATCTCCCATCCACTCATCAAGATTCCTCTTGAAGAGAATCAATGAGGGACTCTGCCTAACCTGGACTGGGATTTTATTCTAGAGTGGAGGGAGCCTCTGGGTTATGAATCTGTCCCTCCAGCATGTCCTATTTATTTCAGTGCTGAGGTTCAAGTCTCTCGAGTGCGTAGCTCGATGGGATTTGGATTTTCTGAGGTGCAGCATGTACATTAATTCCGGGTTGGACATGGCTTTATACATCAGGCACAGATCGCCTCTGAACAGGCGGTATGCCACTGAGTAGAGCTGGAGTTTCTTTAACCGGGCAGCATATGGCATCTGTTTGAGCCCTTTGATCCTCTTGGTGAGGTACTTTTGGGGTCTTTCCAGTTGCTGCAGGTGTCTGGTAAGGTACATCCAAAAAGGGGCATTGTACTCAATTATGGGCCTGATGAGGGATGAGTAAAGAGGCACGATGACATCCCCTGATCTAGATGTGAATCCCTTCATGATTAGGTGGGCTATATAAAATGTTTTTCTAACCACTTTGGCCACGTGGTTGCCAAATGAGAGATTGCTATCAACTTGGGTCCTCAGGTCCCTAATTACTTCTTCTGTACTTAATGGATTACCACCTATGTGGTAATTTGTGGGCACTTTGTTTTTGCCAAAGGGGATGACTATACACTTTTTGGCATTTAGCTTGAGGCCATGGCTCTGGCACCAGTTGTCTGTTTCTATGAGGCCCTTTTGGAGGATGCTTGTGTCAGCTGGAGAGTCGATTATGGCGCCCAGTTTGCAGTCATCTGCGAACTTGGTCAGCCACAGTCCTTCCGTGTTGGCCTGTACCTCCAAGAAATATAGACCGAACAAGAGATGTCCCACGACTGAGCCTTGTGGGACACCACTTGTAACTGGTTTGGAGTCTGACATGGCTCCAGCAATTCTAACCATGTGGAGTGAACGGCAAAATAGTGCCGTGCAGCACAGAATGGAAATTTTGCCATTCACTTCACTGTAGTACGATCTTGGAGTTAGTATATTTAAGTGGAGGGGGTGTGGGGGGTACAGGGGGCTTGCCCCTTGCATACACCTGTCTAAATCTTTTTTTTTACATTTTTTTTTTGCTTTCAAGATTACTGAAACTCGAGATTCTGGTCTTAGGTATCCAGAGTCTCGAGATTCCATAATTTGAGATTTAGTAGTGATCCTACATATATATATATATATATATATATATATATATATATATATATATATATATACATATATATATGTGTGTGTGTGTGTGTACATACAAAGGGATGTAGACATGGCCATATATATGTTGCACTATACAGATTTGTATACAGGCATATGTATGAATATACATGTGTATGTACATGTAGACATATACCAACCTATTATATGTATATATCTATATTCCTGTCATGTGTAAATCTCACGGTTGTGTATACCCTCCCAGATGTATTTCACCATATGTATCTGCTATGTGTACATTATGATAAAATGCAACAGTCTTATTAATAACAAGTACTACACAATTGTGAAAGTAAAGGCAATTGTTCAATACTAATCGATTTGTGTATTGACAGATATATTGGAAAAACAACAGCTGTCTTCACAGTGGTCATGGCATAGTGGTTAAGTGTTGTGACTATAGTGTGCAGGGTTCTACGGTCAAGACCTGCAAGGGCTGTTAATTTTGTTGCTGGGCAGAATAAGGGCTATTGGCTACGGGGTGATTAAGGCAGTTTTGAGCAGCTTTAAGTGGGTTTGTGCGGGTTTGTGCAAAGCTAGGTGGTGCTAAGCTACGGGTAAACATATAGGTATGCTTACACAGTGTAAGCATCGCTTACCAATGCACAAATCATCTTTGCTGTTATATTGCAGCAATGGTGATATCTGCTAAGCTTGGCTTAGCCCTGGTATCCAGTTCACACCACCCAGTCTGATAACATAGCAGGGTAATGACATCTGTAATAAGTGTACGTAATGCCATGTAGAATACATGTGCCTATGTGATGTCATTATAATAGCAAGGGGTGTGAGTGCCATGTCTGGGACACAGACATATATGAGGCCTGTACAGCACTTTTATCTTTGTGAATGTGTTATATACAGGGGTACTAGTCCAGGGTACATGCTGTCACACTGGCAAGTAGTGTATCATGTCGGTACTACTGTTGACAGTGCTTACCCAGGCAAGAGTAGAGTGCTAAATGTAGTACTGACAACAGGCACACCTGCAGGCATAGCTGGACTCTGAGACCTCATCGTTGCATCCCTGGTGTGTGAGCTGTGTCACAGTATATAACCTCTACTGGTTAATGATCTGACATGTGGAATGTAACTGTAGACTACCGTCTGTACAGCACATGTTAGTGATGAATACCGACATGTAGTTATAGCATACATATTGTTGTCAAATGTTTATCTATCAACACATTCATTCTACTGCATAGCTACTTGCCAAGCTGATGACTGTCAGCCATGCACAGATGTGCAGATGGCAGGTATCCAGCTGGGCTATGTACAGGCATCCTAAGCTTGATTGACACTGACATGTCTGCCCAGCTGTGTAATAACTGGCACATATAGGAGATAACACCCTGTACGCACCGCATGCCACTGGTACCTCCACTATACTACCACAGTCAACAGAACATTCTTGGGTACAGGTCTCCATTAGTCACTAACCATGTGTTGCATACATGGCAACTTGATCACCTCAGTGGCCATGGGCAGGAGGCACCTGGAGGATTGACTGAAGCATGTCACTCTCACCTAGAGGGTCACCACAGTAGTGTCTGTCGATAGATTGCCTGCTGCCACATGGCAGGTGGCAGGATACCACTGTACACACATCCCCTACACAACCCATCTCTTCTTCAATAATAGCTAGGTACACAGCTATGACCATCTGCAGGGATGCACCACAGTACTGACACATGTGTACGTGTGCATGACTGAGTCTAGCAGTGTCTGTGTGTTAGCAAACCTGTACTTGGGAATTCCAAGAGGGCCTTCACAACTACTGCAACACCCATTTCCATAGTCAGTTGTGGCTGCTGCTGTATGGGACATTACATATACCCTGTTAGGCTCCTCTCCATACTGGCTACACGTGCCTTTCTGTATCAGCACAACAGTGTTGTACAAATGGGTTGATAGGCATGGGATACCCATTGAGTTCTGGCAAGTGTGTGTATGTGTGCATGTCTGTATATCTGTAGGGTACAGCATTCCAAGGCCACATACTCCTAGTACAATACCCATTGCCACACAGTAGTACAGATAGTGTTGTTGCTGTCCATAGGTGATACATGACAATGCAACACCCTACTATGCGTGTGGCATGGCATTAGATGCATGTCCCTATAGTACCACTGTTAGGATATATAATGGGTTGCATCGCAGTCGTGGGCAATGTGTAATGGTGGGTATGTCAGAGTGTCATCATGGGTTTCAGGGAGTACAATATCCACTGGAGGATGTGGGTGCTGTGTACACTGTCATTACACTAAGTTACACCCGGTATATGTCCTATGTATCACGTTATGGTTACCACTGTCACCATCAACCATACAGGTAATTGATACCACAATCCAGGCCAGTTATGCATGTGCTGTGTGCAGCCTACCTGTAACACATTGGACACATGGTCAAGTTAGTTAGCAGCGATAGGCCCAGGTCTTTTGGACGTGTGTCTGCCTGTTATGTGTCTGCTAATGTGTATATGACGGTATATCACACTATGTATTGTCCATATACACCCATTACACCCCCCATTAGCATACTGTACATGTCTGGGGATGTTCTGCATTTAACATGTAACCTGTAACCTGGAACACACCTCACCCTAAATGCTGTGTGGTGTGTTCAATGAAAGTCACACACTTCAGTATCACTTCATACCTAGGTAGGGGTCTACCCCCAGTGTTGCCAAGTAAGAGTGTGCGTGTATGTGGATGGTTCTACATCGAGTTGCAGATTATGCACATCCCAGCGGGTCACCTGTCCATGTGGCAACAGCAACAAGTGTTATACAAACCTGTGACATGTGTTCAACTGTACCCCAGATATGTCACAGCCATAGTGTCACCACAGTGCCATACCCCATTGTGTAATAAGACTGCAGACCATCCTCATGCTGACACATGCACACCTACAAAACAAATGGATAACATTATAGAGACCACAATCAACCAGTGTTACTAACAGCTATAATGCATCATTGCTGGATGGCTACACTATCTGACATATACGCATTACACTTTACTTCTGACAACATATTACACTGCAGTACTGTGGTAAACTGTAGTACAGTCACTGTGTGCATCAAAACCATATTAGCCTGCCCCTGTATCGATGGTATGGATCACACGGATGTGGCACAATTATCATCATATGTACAGGTTGTGTTGTTGGTTTGCCAGATGTCGAGGGTGGGTCATACATTTGAAACCATGTGTGTGGGTAAGGGGTGTAATGAGGTGAACTGGGCATAGTGATGTGGTGTGTGTAGTTATGGGGTTGCCCTAGGTGTGTTTGTATAGTGTTTGGGTGTGCATGCACACAGTTCTGCCATGTGGCTGCCCTACACAGGTGTTTATGGACAGCTGCAGACCATACCTGGCAGGGTGTGCAGTTCACTGCCTCTGGCCAGGGACATGTGGTCTGTGCCTGCCAGGGGTTCCATGGGCACATCCAGGTACAGGCCTTGATGTGCTACTCTCACCTGATGATCACAAATGTCCGCTGGAACCAGGTCCCTCCTGGGACTGGCCAGGACCACATGCTTGTGGCCTGCTGTGGTGTGGACAGCACTCCCCCTGCAGTGCCAGGGCTGGTACTGCCACTACGGGAGCCTATTGGTGTCCTAGCACATCCATGTTGACTGCCACCTGTTGGCATTGCTGGCCTACATCCATGTTGCCGTCACGGCACTCTCACCACACTTTCAAGCACGGACAAACCACAGTCGATGAGGGCCATCATCTCTCCAGGCTGTCTATCCATGAGCTCAGTAAATGCACGGATGGCACCAGACAATTCACGGAAGTTGTCACTTGCTGATGTAAGAGCAGCCCTCTGCAGCCTCAGGCCCTGTCTGGTGTAATGTTCCATACATGCCTGCACCACCATGACAGCCTGAAACATGCACCTGCTGGTACCAGCTTTGTCATGTCTGCCAGGGACAAGATGACCAGCAGCCCTTCCATGAGCACCCTGGGACATCTGCCTATGTGGTACCCTGCTGGATATCTGGCTATGCCTGCTGCAACCAGACACAGTATGGATGATTACCACACTTTCCTGTGCACTGCCACCAAATGCCATCTGTCCCTCTGCTATGGCCACTCGTGATGGGGTATGTATAGACACTGAAACTGTGTGCAGGGTTGGGGATGCCAAATGATGGCACTGTTTTGGCCCCTGACAACCCCACCTGTGCCTCAACAGTACTGCAATCATCTTCGGTGTCTGTATGGACACCAACGTCAGATTGCATACAGGAGGGACCCTGACCCACCTCGCCATCTATGGCCTAATACACTTTAAGACCTGTACAGCATTGTATAACAGTACACACATACACACACACCACATTAATACCTACCTGTCCGTGACTTTACAGACAGTCCCACATATATTCCCATGCATTCCCCATCCTGTATCACACTTAGTAACATACACTCATTGATAACACTCATTAACATATTAGTCCTCTAAATGCCTAGACAAGTAATCACAACATAAGACCTGTTACTCCTTTACCTACCTGACCTGCATGGAGTGGTTTTACATGGCCTCACTGCTGTCATTTAGTGTTCACCCTGTGTATGTCTGGACATCATAAGCATAGCACCTATATGTGGGGTCTACTATGTTCACTCCATAATATCATGCACTGGAGTGTCATGTGTATGTATTGCTCAGTACATGCCAGATATGCTGCTCAATCAGCCTATCATGTGACAACTGTAATATATGGATGCACTCCCTGGTGTTGACTATTAATTCCCCAATGTGTCTGTAGTGCTGCATACTTGGGTTGTCAGTCAGCTCTCTGCTGAATGCGATATTAAGGGTATACCTGGTGTCTGCCTTCCTTCTCAATGCCTGTTCCATGCTACAGACATTATTATACTATCAGCTGTCCTGTGATTATATACATGACAAGTATTCCTGGTTTGTCTTGTGGCAGTCCATATCCACAATCTCAAAGGGAGGTACTGCTGTATGAACAACCCCACAATCACACATGTGCATACATGGACACCCACACAAACACACACACATGCACACATGCATCCTACATGCATCAGCCCCCGTCCATTTCACCAGATTGACCATACAGACAAACTAACCACCAACCAGACGCATGCACACACACACACACACACACACACACACACACACACACACACACACACACACACACACACACACATACAGGTGAGGTTGAACAATGAAAGTACACACAGTCCTCCTATCACCCATCTGTCAACATGCATAACATATGGTACACAACAGCATGCAGTGTAGCTATAGTCAATCCATGCTAGCAACAGTATACATGTGTGTGATGCATGTGCTGTGTTACTAGGTGATGCACCTTCCCCTGGATACTACTTCACCCATGTACACAGTATTGCTGTGCACCTGTTCTGCACCCTGCCATGTACTGTGCACCACACTTCACAGGTGTACAACCCATTGCTGAATGTGTAGTACTATATCAGTTATGCCAACTTTAATGCTCACAGTCCATATGTTTTCCAGCAACACATACCTGGGATGATATGTGAACAGATGTCACTTGTGAATGCCTGATCTCTGATTTACAGCTCACATCATCAAGACTCATGTCTCACCCTCACTCAGCTCTCCTCCCACCAACTCAAGAACCATCCCTATGCACCCCCCACATATTCTACTGACTATATTACTCAAACATAAAGCATCCCTACAACTTAACATAGTAACCCTCCCACCATACATATTACCCACAGAGCACAATCATAAAGTTTCCCTTATAAACAAACACATTCAAAAACTGACAAAACTAATAACCTCATGATATCAAAACTAGCCCTAAGTGGAGACATCCACCCCAACCCTGGCCCTACCATCTTCAACCCCCAATCCTCATAATCAGACTAGAAACCACAACTTCTCCCATATTACAGCCAATATAAAGCCAAGTGACTTCCTTCTACTAAGCCTAAATGTTAGAAGTATATCCAACAAAGTCCATGAACTCCATGCCACCATAGACTTGTACTCCCCAGATATAGTCATCCTGACAGAAACCTGGCTAAAACCTCACATTACCAGTGAGAAAATACTCCCTACAGGTTAGGGAATACTAAGAGTAGACCAACTTAACAAGAAAGGAGGCTGTGTAGCTATAATATTTAAACAGCATCTAAACATCTTAAAATCATCAGCTCCACAAATAGGCAATGAAGAAATAATATATACCAACCTCAAAATAAACCAAAACAAAACCATCAACATAATTGGATGCTACTTCCCACCTGGTCAAAACATCCCTCCACTAGAAAACCTCCTCAGCTGGTCTACCCACCATCTCCCCCAAGAAACTATCATTTTAGGTGATTTCAATATTGACTGCCAATCCTGTTCTGCCAACCATCCAACCCATCATGTAAACCTTCATGGCTTCACCCAACTAGTCCAGTCACCAACCAGGATAAATAAAAACTCCAGCAAGCACACTACTTTGGATTGGATACTAGTCAGTAAGAGCCCCCAGTCATATATAACAGGCTGCTTATCAGATAGCCTCAGTGATCACTTCCCAACATTCCTACTCAAAAAATACCTATACCAAGCTAAACCTGTGATCTACCGTCAAATACGTAAAAAACTAAACTTTAACCAACTCACATTCATCTCATCCCTCAAAGAATGTAACTGGCATCCTCTAAAGTACCTCAGTCTTGATGACGCAGTTGAATTTTTTAATACTACATTCCTGAGCATCCTTAATTACCATGCCCCCATAAGACTTTCCAGAACCAAAGCACAAACTTCCCCATGGCTACAGAAAACCACTAAGTCAGAAATGGAAAACAGGGATAAAGCCTGGGAGCACTGGCACAAAACCAAAACCCCCTCAACTAGACAGAAATTCCTGGAACTACGCAATAGAGTCAAAAAGCTAATAAAACAGGACAAATTCCAATACTACCAGTCTGCCCTAGACTCCTCACAACACAGCCCCAAACAATTCTGGTCCTCCATAAACTCCATCCTCCACTCAGGTAAAGTCAGTACCTCTCCTCCTAACATCCCTCACTCCTTAGAAAATATTTCTACCTCAATCAACACACACCACCCAAACCATACAATCACTAGCTCAACAACACAACCCCCTCCCTTCCAACCCACACCTTGAACTAGTAATCTCCCCACTGCCTTCTCTTTTTCTCCTGTACCTACCTCCAACATAAAAAATACTTTTAACTAAACTTAAACCCACCAAGTTAGCAGCAGACAACCTCCCAAGTGAATACCTACAAATTGCAGCTGATGCTCTGGCCTACCCAGTATCCAGCTTGATTAACCGATCTATGTCAGAAAGTTACATTCCCACACTGTGGAAAGTATCACATATAATTCCCCTCCACAAAGGCGGACCCTCCACAGAACTAACCAATTATCGCCCCATAGCTATTCTCTCTCCACTCTCCAAAATACTAGAGAGATGCATACACTCTCAGGTCTCAGACTATCTCCTTACTAACAACCTCCTTTCCAGTACTCACCATGGTTTCTGACCAAACCATAGCACCACCACTGCCTTACTCTCCTTTACTAACACTATACTTCAGCATAAAAACAATGGCTATCTCTCCTCTGCTACTTTCCTAGACCTATCTAAAGCATTTGACATGGTCCCACACAAACAACTTATCTCTGTCCTCAATAACCTATCCTTCTCTCAATCAGTCACCAACTAGTTTCAGAGTTACCTGTCTGACTGCCAACAATCTGTTGTATGGCAGAATGACATATCTCCCTAACTACCTGACTCCGTAGGGGTTCCCCAAGGATCCATCCTTGGACCCCTACTCTTCACTGTTTACACCAATAATCTAGCCTCTGCCACCAAACATGGCACACTCATACAATACGCAGATGACTCGACCATCATTTACTCAGCCCAGTCCCTACCCAAACTGCAAAAAGTCACACAGGAAGCCTTTTCCTCTGTTGAAACTTGGTTATCCAATGCACAATTAATACTCAACCCAAACAAAACTAAACTACTCATCTTCCAACCCACCAAACATACTCAAAACAACTCTCACTTTAACATCACAGTAAAAGACAATACCACTATATACCCAACTGAACACACCAAATTGCTAGGAGTGGAAATAGACAATAAACTAAAATTTGACATTCACATATCCATGACCATAAAAGAAGTCCACAAAAAACTAGGAGCATTATACAGAAATAAGCAACTTCTCACCAAAGCAGAAAAGATTTCAGTAGGAAATTCCCACCTTATCTGCACCCTACTTTATGCCTCTCCAATATATACCAACCTAAGGCAATGCGATCTAAACAAGCTAGAGACCTGCTACAACAAAATCGCCAAATTTGCCACAGGGGCATCCTACCGTAGTCACCACTGTCTCTCACTTGCTGAATTGGGCTGGCTTGAACTCCCTCACCTCCTTCAATGGTATCAACTCTCACTCACCCACAAACTAGTAAACCATCCACTAAATGTCCCATCCCTCCAGAATCTACTCCAGCCCTATCGCACCACCAGACCACTAAGATCCAGCAACAAAAATCACTTGCAGATCACTAAAGCCAATAACTGCTGGTGAAGCACTATTCTCTTGCACCATAGCCAAATTATGGAACTCCCTTCCACCCACAATTACCACCATACCATCATGCACCCACTTCAAAACTTTACTAAAAGCACACCTAAAAACATGCTGGCTATGCCCTTGCAACTCCCACTCTAATATCACCCACCCCATCTAACCACTACCTTTCTTTCCACTCCACTAACTACCTTGATTATAGCAAGCTCAGATGCTCATAAGCCTAGTACTTATTATACAGCAGGAACTTCTTATTGTGACATTTGTTAATGTCTATTATGTACTTCACAGATAAAGATTTTAGTTGTCTACTGATGTACTATCTATGTTCTTCATCTGTAAATATGTTGTAAGTAATTGCTATGTTAAATTGTTAATAGCTATGTAATCCAATGTAACTACTGTCTGTTTATTTTAACTGTGAAGCTTTTCTCCCCGGGCCTCCTCTGAAAATATACCTACATCCAGTTGGACACTCCCGGTCAAGAAATGTAAATAAATAAATAAATAAACATCAGTGGACCATGTATGACCAATCCAATACAATTACACTGACAACCATCAGAGCATACTGTGGCTATGGGGAGTGTACACACCCTTATTGATGTGACTCACCATTCCTGCCACGGGACCACATCACCGCATATATTAACAGTACATGAGCCCGATATGTGACATATGTCCTGTACTTTCACATGCAGTGTGTACAGAATGTTTTAGGTGTGCGGATGCTGACCGTGATGCATACATTCCGTGTAGGCATATGTGAGCACACCCTTACCATGATGTTTGTTGCATCTATTGTTATGTGTACTACACAGTTACTATTCCTAGCAGGGGTATACTAGCATGGGCCACATTTGCCAGTGTATGTTCAGTCTGCCCTACACATGTCCCTCTAATCTGCATGACTGCAAGGTCTACTCGTGCACATCCCTTGGTGTTCACACACTGCTGTCACTATTGCTATGGGGGTAGGTTTACATCTGCCACAGTTCCTGAACCTGACTATGTGCAGATACAGCCATTCTTAGCATCCTTAGGATCTCTGCTGCAGTGCACTGGTGTGTCATGCTGACACCCCCCACCTTCAGCCTTTTTGCAGATGCTTGACAAGTAAGGCCTACACGTGTGTCAGTTTGCAGTGTCCCATACACCGAACACCACATGTTACAGCCTAGTCCCGGCTGATAATGTGGACCACAGTAATATGTTATGCCATAGTGTAACTCTGCAACAGTTGCCATTGTCCTACAGGTATCTAGACTGGTGTTGTACTGTATATGGGTGATGTTTCAAATATGTCCCTACTGTAGGCCATGTCTCCCACTATTATGTTACTCCCTGTGGACACATTCCACAATGACAGGATGTTAGTTAACTTGCAGTTGTCTGACATACCCTTCCAATACCCCATCATGGTCACCACTGTGATGCCATGCATTCAACAGCAACAATACGTGCACATGTACAGCATGCATTCTAGGTAGGTAGGTTAGATATGTGCATGGAATATACCACAGCCATTACATGCACATTGTCTTGGCAACCATCAACATAAACCATACTCACCAGCTACAGGCTGCTACCTTGGTGGTATACCGGAGGGACCTACATAAGAGGGTGAGAGATGCAAAGTCAGAGGCCATACCTGTGGCATTGCTACAGGGTGGGTGCAGCATTACAATACATTAGCAGTACTTGTCCACAATGCTACCACATATGCACATCTGTTTATCACTACTATGCAGCAAAAAACTATATCTATGACATGTCAGATATGTATGATATACCTGTACAGATGGGGATGTATACACAACAGTGGTCTAGTAATGTGTCCTTTGGCCTTACCTGCACACTCCTCAGCCGGTGTGTGGGTAGCACCAACCTCCACAATACTGTCCGGCAGTTGTTGGCTATGCAGATGGGCAGGTGCCATGAGGTTGTCTAGAAGCTCCTCCACATGTGTCAGAAGGGATGGATGCCATGGCCCTCCCTGTTGCAAGGTGATCCCCTGGACTGCAGCAGCACATTGACGGGCATTGCTAAGCAGGTCAGTACAATGATGCCAGACCTGCTCATATCTGCGGTTGTGCAGTCTGACATCATTGACCCTGTGGACTAGGTAATTCTACAGTGCAATCTGTTCCTGCTGATCATGGGCAGCCTGGCCAAACAAGAGAGGGTAGTGCTGTATTAGGTGGTTTACCACAATGTCGTTCTCAGTAGCTGAGTAAGCCGGAAGCCTTTCATGTGACATCTTGTCTAAAAGACATAAAGATGGACAAAAGTGTGAGCAAGTCATGGATCAAGGTTACCACAGTACTTAATACATATCACTGTCACTCCCCCCAACTTATCAGTGACAACAAACTGTACACACAACTCAAAGGATATGGCTACAGCTTACTTACCAGTGGGGCAGATATTGTATTGTACCACAGTCTGTGCAATGTGTTTGTAGCCATGTTCCCTGTGTGGACACTATAATTGCTGGCCTGTTACAGAATATTCACCAGCATGCTATTGGCAGGGCCACTATGGTTCCATATATGCCTGTGGTATGCTTGCTATGTGGTTGCTGCACATCTGACATTCTGTGTTATTGGGGATATAATATGCATGCTGTTGGACATGTTCCAGGATTGTTTAGACTATTACTACCCACATATGTTCAATAACAGTGACACAATAGCATGTTTATGTACTATTGACCAACAGAACCACCTCTCCAAACTCATCTGCCCATGTTACAAGGCCACATCACACGTGGGACCCACCCTGGGGCCTCCTCATGTACTGGTCCAGCAATACCTTCAGGTGGAGCCAACTCAGGGGATGTTGTCCCTCCCCCCGGGGGCACACACAGACATGATCTTGTCCCCCGAGGTCAGGACCAGGGTCTGTTCCATAACGGGCTCCACAGGCACATGTGGGATGTGCTACAACTCCTTGAGGCACTCAGTACACATTCACAGGGTCCACATGCTCCTCCTGCTCAGCCTCCAGGCCAGGCACCTTCTGGACTTGGACTGCTGTTGTGCGTAGCAGTGGGTGGGAGGCTTGTTCCCATTGTGTCCATACTGGGGCCCATGGGGGGGTCCACATCACAGTCCACACACAACATCCAGGGTGTTTACCCACCACATGTGTCACATACCACCCCTGTAGGCTGTCCTCTATATCCACCAACCCTGACCACCTCCACAACTATACCTGCCATACTTCCCCATATTCCCATTCCATACTTCACAGACACGGGCAATGTGGTCCCAACAAGGGGTTCGCATGTGGCATACCTGTTCATGTTGCACACACTGACAGTGGTAAATATCTGTGTGTATTGTTATCCGTGCTGTTTCCTCGCACATAGCATGCAGCACTGTGGTTTTAATATAGGGGACATGTATTTACATACATATATGTTTGTGTGTGTGTTTGTATATATGTAGACATGTGCATATAGGCATATATCTATATATGAGTAGATTTATATGATGGTATATATATATATATATATATATATATATATATGTGTGTGTTTATAGTGTTTATATATATGTTTACACATGGGTATCTGTATATTTGTGGACATACATGTATCTCTCTCTCTCTCTCTCTCTGTCTAAATATATATATATATATATATATATATATATATATATATGTGTGTGTGTGTGTGTGTGTGTGTGTGTGTACACATATGCATACCTATATATATATATATATATATATATATATATATATATATATATATATATATATATATATATATGTGTGGTATATTCAGACATCAGGTCCACAATCTCACAACACCTTCATGCACAGCTGCACTGTTCTGCCTTGCTACAACTCAGACAGGTGCCACATATGGACACAGCCTGACATGGGGTGGGTATATGTAGGCCCAGATTGTAGGTAACCCTATTACACACCAATGGCGTTCCTGCATGCTACAATACAGGTTAACCTGAGTATCCTGCAAGAGGTGGGCTATGGAACCCATGTGTCCATCATTATGTCATTACTTCCACCACCAGCTATTGGCCACAGTAATATACATACTTCCCATTACACAACACACACTATGATGGCTTACATCTTAGCAGTCAGTGCTGCTCTGTACAGTTGTCAGGTATCGCCCACTACCCACAGGGACAGACTCTATTGTCCTTAGCAGTTGTTCAGCTGAACATCATTACAACAACAACACCTGATGGCACATATAAATCATTCAACATCATCTATCCCATTATTATGGACCAAGTACTACAGTCAATTACATGCATATTTAAGTCACATACCTGTTCTGGAATTGATGTATCTTCTGGATAGTTTGCTGGATGTTTTTTTTTATTTTTTTTTGTGTGTTTGTTTTCGCCTTTCAACCACTCTCATTCTCTCTCTCTCTCTCTCTCTCTCTCTCTCTCAGCTGTCTCTCTCAATCTCCCTCCAGTAAATGGATTGAGCTACTTTGACTAGATTGCGGCATGGATTTTGTAGGTGATGCACATGATCAGGTGATGGCCTCTGCACCAGTCAGTGTCCTCCACTTGCTACGTGCATGCAGCATGCTGTGTAGTACTTCCAAGTACCACTGTCATGGCAACCAATTACTATAAATCCCTACATCATGTGGGCATGGTCCCTTTACCTTTCCTGTATGGTGGACATCCTTCCCGTGTGTGGCAGTAGTGTTACAGACAGCAGGTAGCAATACCTCTTACAGGAGAACCTGCACACTCAGGCCAGCTACATATTTGTAGGAGGTTCCAGAACTATAGACAGAGTGTGAGTAGTGTTGCTCTAGGCATTGCATAGCATCGGTGTTACAGGGTTTGTGTGTACAGACTAGTTTAAATTGGAATGCAGTCTGTCTGCATAGCTTTCAACTGTGGGCCTATCCACTTGATGGCCAGACGTGTGCCTATTATGTTTTGTCTGTCCACCACACAGGTCTTGTGTCAGATATATCACTGGCAGTGTGTGTGTGTTGAGTGCTATCAGTACATGGCTACATCCATGTCTGTTTCTAACTTCATATTCCTGACTAAGGGTATGTTTCAGACTATCCTGTAACACCAGTGACTCGCTTAGTGTATGACAACAGTATTTCACATATGGACCTGTGTTCCAGCCTCTGTTCTCCACCTACATACCAGGCTTTGTACATATGACATGCTGTCAGGGGTTGTTATGTAGTGGGCTGTGAGTATATCATGCTGCCATTCCTGCCATCAGTCCACTGCTGTTGTGGCCCCCACACATATTGTGGGGTTGGGTCCATATATGTGTGGGCTTCATCTACACAATACATGTGTGCCCTTATGCACTCCAGAGGCCAGTGTATGTAACAGTGGTATATGGTCCTGTATTATTCAGTCTATGGGGGGGGGGATGCACCATAACTACCCTAGGCTGTTACAACATGTGGGGCTATCAGGGGTAAGCTGCCGTAAGGTATCTGGATGTACATTAACATGCAATTCACCTTGGGTAAATGCAGGCCTACTGCTTCCTGCCATACAGACTCATCTGTTTTCAGTGTGCTTGTGATGGTTTCAGTTATATCTTGTTATGTAACAGATACATCCCATTGTGTCAAATGAGGTCTTTACCCCCTAGGGATTGTGTACAGAGTGTAGATAGAGGCTGCTTGACTATAAATCTGCATTACTTACTGTTGCTTGATTGTTATCCTGTGGCCCAGTCTGTCTTTACTGTTATACTACTTGAAGGCCTTGGCCTGGACAGCTACATATGTAATCCTTTCCAGAATACTGTATTAATTTATCTGTTTGACAGTTGCATTAGTCTGTTAATATATATTTCAGAGTCTAAACAGCTAGATGACATGGCATATACAACTGTAGTAGCACACAAATAATGTTTTCCCATGTATGCAAACCTGTGTGTGGTGATATATCCTTTGCCTCTCTGTAGGTATATGTTGCAGGCAGCAATTTCCATTTGTATGGGTGACTCATACAGTGTCTAGCTGGTAGGGTGGCAACTGTAGGCATACTGGCTGTTCCGTATGGTGTGCACCCTCTACATATGTATCTTCATATACATATCTCTGTGTGTGTATGTGTAGTTACATCTATCTATACATATATCAATATATATATATATATATATATATATATATATATATATATATATATATATATATATATGTGTATCTGGATATATGTGCCTGTGTATATGTATCTTAGGAATGTTGATTGCTTCCACATTGTACATTCCCTATGGTATCCAGACTGTACTGCATGATATGTTACTGATACCAGCCTGACATCATACAGGTGGGATAGAGTACTGTTAACATCTTGTGCCCATGTTGTGTCATGTCTTGGTTATGGGATTTGCAACAGTTGGTACTGTATTGTAGGGCAGATGTGTTTGACTGTGTGGGGGGTATCTATACATACAAGACGTATGTTGCTTGCGCCCCCTCACGCCCATTAACGGTGCATGTGGACATATATGTTTTTGTTATTTTCTCTGTTATATGTATAGATATATATATCTGCATATACCTATATATATATATATATATATATATTGCTGTATATATAGACATATAGATGTAACATATATCTATAGATGTATGCATATGTATGTATATATGTTTATATTTATATATATATATATATATATATATATATATATATATATATATAGGAGGGTGGCCTAATGGTTAAGATGTTTGCCTTACAAACACAAGGTGCAGGGTTTGAGTCTCACAAGGAATAATTGGCTAGGCTTAAAATGGCTCGCAAGGGCAGTTAGCTTAGCACTAATTAAAGTTAGCTTAGCACTAATCTATGAACCTATGAACCCATATATATATATATATATATATATATATATATATATATATATATATATATATATATATATATATATGTCAACATATATAGATATGTTATATCTGTTTAAATACATTTCCTGTACTGTTGAATGACTGCTGGATGGTATGTTTGTGAAAACATCAGGGCTATGTATATCTGACATGGCTTAGTAGTAAATCACTTTGGATGTGGTGTGCGGGGTCATGGTCTTGAGCCTTGCAGAGGCTGATTATTTTGTTGCTGGGCAGAACAAGGGCCATTGGATACAGAGTGATTAAGGCACTTTTAAGCAGATGTAAGCAGGTTTGCGCTGGTTTGCATGGAGGTAAGCACTGCTAACTTCCTATTACAGTTTATTGTACTCAGCTTCTAAATTGCTTAACCTGTGTAGGCATTGCTTACCCCCGTGCAAACAAGCTTAAACCCGCTTACTGCTGCTTAAAAGTGCTTACTCCTGCTTACCCACATGCTAATTTTTTTAAAAGAAAAGAAAAAAGGGTCGATAGGAAAATGTTGAAAAAGGGGCACAAAGAGGGAAAGACAGTAGGGAATATAGCTAGGGATGTGCTGGAGGGTATAGGGAAGGTCCATAGCTGCCCATTTTTCGACAGCAACAGCTGTGCATATACACTGAATTTGGAGGTAGATTTGGACACTCAAACCCTTGAGAGAGGGGTGAGGACAACAATAATATGTTGTGATGCCAATTAGACCAGATTACATGTGTCCAGTGGATATGTGTGTGAAATGGACAGCTTTGTATGGAGCAATATTTTTTTTGATGAACAGATTGCCCCTTTCTTTTTTTTTTCAGGTGAGAGTGGGATGTTGATGAGGGACAGTAGGTATATTTGGGGAGGTAGGTTTGGTAGGTTAACAGACAAGACAAACAAGATGCATACAGGGGGTGGTATATGCCACATGTCGGGGGTAAACACCTTGATGGGGAGGGGTGTTGGGAAATCGGAAGCCCATGAGCCTCCTAGTGGAAACAGTGGGACTGAGGTCCCCACCTATTGGCAGTCACCACTACATCTTCACAGCCCCAAAGGTGGCTGTGCTGGGGGCTGAGTCAGAGAGCCAGGCTGACCCTATAGTTGTGACATGTGGCCCTCGAGCTGGTGTAGCAGATCTCTGACCTCCATGTGGAGCTCGCTATGCACCCCAACCCGGGCCTGGCGACGGGGTGACAGGTTCCTGTCTGCGCCTGCTCCTGGGGGGCGAGCCCCATATCCTGAGGTGGTTCCACCTGAAGGTGGTGCAGGACCAATGGACAAGGAGGTCCCAGGTGGGACAGGTTGGTCCGCTGGGACTCACATTCCCATACGTGCTATGGTGTTTATGGTTTATCAACATATGTGGGTTAGTAATAGACAACACATTCCAGGATTAAGTATAACAGTATGCATACATATTCCCATTAACCCAGACACCAGATATGGAACAGTTGCATAGCAAACGGAACACATGCATATATGGGACCACAGTGGTAATAACAGCATGCAAGTACATTGATGGCACCATGCCACCATTGTTGGAGAATTTCAACATATCACATGCATAGAAACAGATTTAAATAATTATCAAACAATAGAACATATGTCCCAACAGTACAGTGGAGTCATCACGTACCATTTGATGTGGTTATTTTATGTATTGTTGGAGATATGATGGTGGGAGAGAAACATGTCAATTAACAAGTAGTATATTCCTGTAGTTTGCATTACTTTCTTAGTCAGTGCTGTTATCTTTACCTTACAAGTATTACTACACTACCCTATTGCCTTAGTTTGGACAGTGATATGGCTGTCAACAACATGGACTGTTTTTTCCTGTGGTATGCACCTCTTACCTGGTGGGTGGCCACGGTGGTGCAGCGGTTAGCATTGCCGCCTCACAGCAAGAGATTCTTTGGTTCAATCCTTGGCTGGGGTACCTTCTGTGCAGAGTCTGCATGTCCTCCCGGTGGTTGCGTGGGTTTCCTCTGAGTGCTCCAGTTTTCTCCCACATCCCAAATACATGCTGTAGGTGGATTGGACACACTAAATTGGCCCCAGGCATATGTATGTGTGTGTGTGTGTGTGTGTGTGTGTGTGTGTGTGTGTGTGTGTGTGTGTGCCTTCTGTGAAAGGTTGGGTGCCGGGCTGGCAATTCAACTTCATAAAACTCCACTGCCAATCATGAGTGGACAGGTGATCTGCTGTGGTGACCCCTAACTGGGAAAAGCTGAAAGTAGAAGAAGATACACCTCTTTCCTGGTATACCTGTGGAGGAATTTTGTTAACACTAACTGCTTCTACACATACTCCTAGATTCCAGGTTGATGTTATGCACATACCTGTTGATTTCTTTTTGCACAGACTCTGGGCATGTCTTGATCACATGCAGGTGAACCGGGACATATGTAGACTATTGCCCTCTTCAACCTTTAGTGACTTACAACACTCATATACCGGATTTCCTAGACAGTTCTATTATGTAGCACAGTGTGGGTGACAGTGAAGAGTAATACTTTATTATTCAGAGCAACTGCAACTCTCACAATTCCATACAATACCAGAGTAAACAGTACCAGTACAGGAAATCAATCTTTCATTTCTGGGCACAGTATTCGTATCTGACGGACCTGTGGGAGCAATGTTTGTTAGCACTACTGCTACTGTTTGCTGCCTATACGTCTGGGATCATCCCACTAATTTCCCAGGTGGATAGAGTGACAGGCAGCAGATGTGGGCCAATTTACTAGACATTCTGGACATATCTGTGCAGTTGTGGGGTATGATTCTGTATGCAGACTACTACCACTCCCAGGATTAGAACCATGGTTGTGTGTGCTAAAAATACAACAGTTCACGTCTCAGTTGCATGTGCTATTTGGATTTTGTTGTCTGTCTTTTCACTGTTTTCTGTCTGTGTCTCTCTCAATTGTACTAAATGACCTCTGGGGATTACACCAGTCATATACAGACATTCCTAAACATTTTATTTATGTTGCACAGTGTGGGTAACAGTGCTTAATACAACAGTACTATTAAGTGATTGCAAATCTACATTTCCATATGATACCAGAGTAAACACATGCAGTCCAGCAGTTAGACGTTTATTGTCAGGCTATTACACTTTTATTTACATACAACCTATATGAGAATCTCCCTGCCATATTCTCTGGTGTATGCAGTACTTGCCTTAAACAATACAGGTTTTATAATGGCAATTAACTTACTAATACTTTTAGATGTATTTCCTATGACAGTACATGCAAACCTCTCCAAGCGACATCCATGGGCCTCCTGGATTGCGGCCTGCTCACATGCAACTGTGAAGGACATAAGAGGAATATTTAGCTATACCTATCCATAATATACATAAGCTGGCAATTATTAAACTGGTAGTGGAGTGATACTTACACACAGCTGGGACCACCATGTCCTCCTAGCCTCTTGGATCCACTGATCCAAGAGATCCCCCTTTTGCCGCCTCAGGTCGGCATAGTGATGCCTGACCTGCTCACCAGTATGGGGTATGCCAGTGGCACTGGTGAGGTCATGGGTGAGATGGTTCATAGGTTCATAGGTTGGTACTAGGCTATCAGCCCTAGGGCCTGTACAAGCCTAACCATAACAATTCCCTGGCTATTTCTTCCCATGCTATTTACTTCCCTGGACCCCTGTCTAGCAGGGTGACTGATGTGATCCCCAGGGTGAATTTCCTTTCTCCCATCCAATCATCAATGTTCCTTTTGAAGAGGGCCAAAGAGTCGCTCTGCTTGACATGTATGGGTAGTCTATTCCAGATTCTGGGGAGTCTCTGGGTCAGGAACCTATCCCTCCAGCATGTTTTGTTTATTGTGATGACAAGGTTTAGATTCCTGGAACGTGTGGCTCTGAGGGATTGGGATTTCTTTAAATGTAAATTGAATGAATCCATCAAATAGCTAAAGTTCTCTGATACAGTTTTATTAAGCGCTTTTTGTCCAACTGGATCGTTGGACTTTTTCACATAAAACACAATTCAATAGAACACATTTAAATACACCTCTAAAAAGGTCATCTGACCCATCCATTTTATTTTTAAAGAAACATAAAATTGGATTATATTACTATCAAAATACAAATTTAATATACTTTAAAAAAAAAACTAATGTTACCAGGTACCCTCAATATTATATAAAATAACCTTTGTGTATATATATATATATATATATATATATGTATATAAAAAATAAAGATATAAAATTGTAAAACATGTCTTAAAATGATAAAATGTTTTTAATTCCTTAAACAATTCATGCAACTTTAAGCTAATTTAGATACATCTTGTAAAAATGCTCTAAAAATATATTTTATAAAAGACGTGTGCATCAAGCATAAGAAATATTTATAAAAGTGTGCAATAATTTAAATTCATCTATCCAGGTTTTTTAATTTTAATAAGCACATAGTAGAACATTTCTCATTAAGATCAGGGTACGTATATGCGTTCAGCCTTATTTGCCAGTTAATTTCCAATTTCTCTAAAAACAAGGGAAATGGGCTTCCCCTCGGACTATTATAAACTTGGTCCATCACTCTAAATTTAAATTTGTGGTCTGGAAACGTTAATATGTGTCTTGTAAAGGCATTATCTTCCTTGTGTTTACCTATACTGTACAAATGTTCATATACCCTATCCCTTATTCTGCAGTCCATCTTTCCAATATAAAATGAAGGACATGCTTGACTTTAGCCACATAAACTACTACCTTAGAATTACAATTAAATTTATTTTATTAATTATCTTAAAACCATTAATGTAAGTACTAGCTCGTTCTTCCATTATATTGCAGTAAGGGCAATTTCCACACTGCGTCATGGCCGTGTTCCTCACTTGAGGCTTTTTGTCTTTTTCTAATAAATTTTTTAAATTTAATCCCTTTCTCAAAACAAATCTGGGGGTGTCACCTAACTTAGATGCCAGGATCCTGTCTTCCTTAAGTAGATTCCAGTTTTTCATAATAATTTCCTTAATGCTTTTATAATCCAAGGAAAAAGTTAAAATACGTGCCAAATTATAGCTGGCCTTCTCCGACCATCCTACAGATTCTACTAAACTCTTGTTGGTCATTTGAATATTACTATTGCTCCCCATTCCACTTTCCTGTCTTAATAGGTTCATAGGTTCATACTAGGCTATCTGCCCTAGGGCATTTACAAGCCTAGCCAGAGTGTGTTTGGCTTTCGCCACCCCTTGGAATGAGTTTACTGTGCCCTTTTTAAGGTTGTGTTTACTGTGCCTCTGTCTAGCAGTGACACAGAAGTGATCCCCGGGATAAACCTACGATCTCCCATCCACTCGTCAAGATTTTTCTTGAAGATAGTCAGTGAGGGGCTCTGCCTAACATGGACTGGGATTCTATTTCAGAGTGAAGGGAGCCTCTGGGTTATAAATCTGTCCCTCCAGCATGTCCTATTTATTTCTGTGCTGAGGTTCAAGTCACTCGATCATGTAGCGCTAAGGGATTTGGATTTTCTGAGGTGGAGCATGTCCATTAATTCAGGGTTGGACATGGCTTTGTACGTCAGGCATAGATCGCCTCTGAGTAAGCGGTATGCAACTGAGTAGAGCTGGAGTTTCTTTAGCCGAGCAGCATATGGCATCTGTTTGAGTACCTTGATCCTCTTAATGAGTACTTTTGGGGTCTTTCTAGTTGCTGCAGGTGTCGAGTAAGGTACATCCCAAATGGGGCATTGTACTCAATTATGGGCCTGATGAGGGATGAGTAAAGGGGCACAATGACCTCCCTTGATCTAGATGTGAATCCTTTCATGATAAGGTGGGATATATATATGGTCTTCCTAACCACTTTGGAAATGTGGTTGTCAAAGGAGAAGTTACTATAAACTTGGGTCCCCAGGTCCCTAATTACTTCTTCTGTACTTAATGGATTACCTCCTATGTGGTAATTTGTGGGCACTTTGTTTTTGCCAAAGGGTATAACTATACACTTGTTGGCGTTTAGTTTAAGGCCATGGCTCTGGCACCAGTTACCTGTCTCTATGAGACCCTTTTGGAGGATGCTTGTGTCAGCTGGAGAATCAATTATGGTGCCCAGTTTGCAGTCATCTGCAAACTTGGTCAGCCACAGTCCTCCCATGTTAGCCTGTACCTCAGAAAAATATATTCCGAATAAGAGAGTTCCAAGGACTGAGCCCTGTGGGACGCCACTTGTAACTGGTTTAGAGTTTGACATGGCTCCAGCAATTCTGACCATGTGGGTTCTGTCCTTGAGCCAGTTTGCAACCCATCTTATGACATAGGGGTTTATATTTAGGCTGGAGAGTTTGTCTACGATGCCCGAGTGGGGTATTGTGTCAAAGGCTTTTGTGAGGTCTAGGTAGGTTGTGTGGACCACCTTATCCTCATCAATGGCCTTGGTGACTGTTTCAAAGAAATCTACCAGGTTCAGGAGGCAGGCTCTGCCCTTGACAAAGTCGAATTGGGTAGGATCCAGTGTCTGTAGGTCCCCAATGTCTTTGTTTATGAGCTCCATAATGATCCTCTCCATAGCTTTGCAGACCAGGCTAGTCAGGCTTATGGGGCGGTAGTTTCCAGGGCCCGTAGAGTCGCCTCCTTTGTGGAGTGGGACTACTGTTGCTGTACGCCATTCTTTGGGTACATATCCTGTAGTAAGGCTAAGAATGAATAGCAGCTTTATGTGAGGGTATAGCTCTTCTTGGAGTTCATGTAACACGCAGCTCGAGACACCGTCCGGTCCCATTGATGCTGTGTTTTTTGCTTTGGAGAGGGCGTCTCTCACCTGGGCATCTGAGATGTCAGGGAGGCAACACTCTGCTGGGATAGATATTTGTCCTTTTGGGGGGGAGGGGGGAGAAGTTTGCACTGAACCTGTCTGCCAGGATGTTGGCAATGTCTGAGGGTTCAGTGCATTTATTGTTATTATGGAGTAGCTCTGAGCATATCTGGGAGTTGCCACCCAGGTTTCTAACATAACTAAAGAAAGCCTTATGATTATCTCTTGTTGCTTGTGCAATTTTTCTCTCGAAAGTGGCCTTGGATGTTTTTATGAGTGATCGTAGTTTTTTGCTAGTACTGATCAGAGATGCCTTCCCTTTTAGGGATTTTGCTCTATCATGTAGTAGCTTCCTCCATCGGTTGTATAGCTTATTTATGGCTGGGGTCCACCAGACAGGATGCCTGCCTTTGGGTGAATGGGTCTTGGTTTTATTTGGGATTGCATGATCCATGCATTCCTGAAGGTGTCCATAGAATGCGTTTATAAAGGATTCAGCAGATAGGGCCGTGGTTTCCACTGGCCTGAGGGCCTTGAAGGATTCCACTTTGGTTTTAAGAAGTGTAAAGTTAGCTTTTGAGAAGTTCTTCACTATGGTCTTTTGTGCTGGGGGTGGGGGCGGGATGTGGATTTCTGGTGAGATTAATTTATGGTCCAATCTCACCAATGAGGGGTATACTTCTGGTATGGAACATTGTGTTCCCATGTTGGTGATGATCAGATCTAGTATGTTTTCCCCTCTTGTGGGAGTGGTGACCAATTATTCAATAGCATTTGAGTTTATGAATTCTAGGAATCTCTGGGCTAGGGTGTTAGGGCTTGAGTAATGCTCCCAGTCTATGTTTGGATAGTTGAAGTCCCCAATATGATGGTGTTTGGAGAGACCTTCATATTCTCCAGTGTCTTCAGGAAGTATGAGTGGGGTTCCTGAGTTTGAGAAGGTGGTCTGTAGCATGCTACAAACTGAAAGGCAGTTTTGTCCACTGTTAGTTGCACATGGATGGTCTCCGATGCTTTGTGCAATGCCACCAACCTGGAGGTGTGGGTGTCCTTGATGAATATGGATACTCCCCCTCCTTTTGTAGTTTGGTCTGGTTTTGGGGCCGAAAAGCATGATATGAGGTATAACCTGGTAGTGCTGGGGTGCTCTCGGGAGCCTTGAACCAGGTGTCTGTCACTGCACAGACATCAATGTTCTCCATACTGAGGAGGGCTTTGAGAGCATGCATTCATGAGGTTTAGACTTCTGGCATTGAGCAGCATTACCCTTAGTTTCTTTCTACTTGTGTTGTCTAAGGAGGTGGGTTTGTCTTTTGAACCTTGCCTAAAAAAGGCACTATGGGGGTGGCAAGAGCCTTTGCCAATATCCGAAAGCCCAGGGGTGACAGGTGCAAGCTGTCCCTTGTGAAGCAACGTGGCTTGTCGAGCATGTCATCCCAGGCAGACAGATACTGGATCCCCTTTGAATGACACCAATACTTAAGCCAATTGTTGAAATTGATCATTTTGTCTTTATACTGAGGCATCATTCTTGGAGAGGGTGAGATGCTGCTCAAGGTCAGGGTCATACCGGCCTGGGCTACATGATCAGAGAGCTCCTCTATGTCTCTTTTCATGTAGTCCAGGGAGGTATGTCTCAGGTCATTCACACCAGCATGGACAATGACTGAGTCATATTTGTACTTGCTTTGGAGTGATCTGAATGCTTGTGTTATGTGGCGGATTCTAGCGCCCGACAGGCAGCTCACTGTGACCTTTTCTTTGTTCAGCCTGGTGAGCGGGATGTCAGTGTGTCTGACTATAGAGTCACCTATTACAAGTGTATCAGGTATGTTGTTGAGCCTTAAAGGCTGTAGCTGTTTGGCACACTGACTTTGTGAGCTATGTGCTGCCTGTGTTTTATTTTTGGGGTAGCGGTCGCTTGGGTGTCTGCTTTGGAGGTCTCTGCTGTTTTGGCAGATTTTTATTTAGAGCCTCCGAGTATGTTTTTGTGTGTTTGTGTGTTTGGTTTGCAGTTGTGGTAGGACTATGTGAGACTGGATTTGTGGTGTGTGTGGTTACCTTCCCCTCCTGACTGGTTATGCTAGTACTGAGTCGAGAGAGCTCAGCCTCCAGTTTGGCTATATGGTTGCATCTCTCACATATATTTGTACTTGCTGGGAGGAGGAGAGGGTTGTCTATGTATATGAGGCAGTAGTAACATTGCCTCAAGATTCCCAGATTCACCAGCTGGACTGGAGAGGAAACCAGTAACTGACCTTTGGACATGCTAGAATAGTATAGGGAACTCCTTTGCAACTGAATCAGAAAGGACCAATAGGGGATAAAGTACTCAAGGGGAGTATATGAGGATGTAGTGCTTATTTAACTTATTAGTGCTTAACTTATATAAATTGCTTATATGAGCAAGTGCAGGGTTTTAGATTTAGAATAGAGTGTTTAATTTGAGAGTTAGAGCAGTTCCAAGGGAAAAAGTGAAGAGTAGACTTTGTGGAGCCGGGAATAGTTTAAACCCGTTTAACCAGTGCTGCCTGATGCGCAAAACCGCGCAAAGCCACGCTAAGCGATTTTTATACCAAGGAGAACAAAAGGATAGAAATTAGCCCAATATGGCCAATGAGCTACAAGTTGCTGGGCTGGGACCACTCGTACAAGGACAGATAGGCTGCTCAGAGTTCCCTCTCTCATAGTGAACAAGGAAGCCATCTAACTATTCAAATGCAATATGGGCAACACAGGAACCTTAACCACAGTCCTGGATTCAGCAAAGCCTGAAAACTGGACTAGACTAGTACAGAAAGTCAGGAAAGCAATATAGGTTTATAGATTCCATTGCTCCTTTTAAATTTAACTCCCTCTATAAGTTCTTCTATTAACCTTAGAGGATAAGCCCTTTTTAGGAACATCTCTCTTAAATTCAGACACTCGTCAAAGAAGTCCTGTTCTGTAGTAATCATTCATGCAGCCCATACTAACTGGCCTTTACTATTGAACGCTATTGGTGGAACGGGTGTGCACTAGTGTAGTGCAAGAAGGTGTTAGAGTATGTAAGTTTTCTGAAAATTCTGGCTTCAAGCTTGTTAAGATCTCTATTTTTGTTCAATTCCATATCTAAATAAGATATAGATTCACTGTGGAAGACAAAAGTGTATTGCAAGGAGTCAGTAGCCATTGTACTAGATCATCTGCTGTATCTTCATTCCCTTCTATTACCATAAAAATATCGTCCAAATATCTTGTATAAAATGTAATAGCGCTACCTAATTCTAGATTACCTAAAATATGTGTGTGCTCCCAAAATGACATTACTAAATTTGCATAACTGGAGTCACACGGGGATCCCATTGCTACTCCCTTAGTTTGGACGTAATATTTACCACTGAAGAATATATAATTGTGTGTTAAAATGATGTCTAGCAATTCTTCTACTAAGGAAACTTCCTCCCTAGGTGCACCTTTCTGTCTCATTCTCGCAGTAGCCCATTCTATACCTTTATCGTGAGGGATACTGGTATACAGATCTCTGACATCTATAGTGAGAAAGTTGTATTCATTTTTGTATTCTAAGTTGTTGAGTTTATCTAAAAAAAGACCAAGAGTCTTTTGAAATAACCTCCTCAGTAATAACTTATTTTTTCATAATAGAATCCACATATTTCGCACAGGCATAAGTAGATGAAGCTCTCCCCTCAACTATCGGTCTAAGTGGGGGGTCCCTTATATTCTTATGGAGCTTAGGTACTCCAAACATGCATGGGGTCCTTGGTGACAAAATTTGTAAATAATTGTAAGTATGCATGTCTATCCTACCTTCTATAAATAAATCATTCAAATAAATTCTAATACACTGATTGACAGTATTTAATTTATTCAAAGAAGCTTCAACATATGCTTCAGAATTCAAAATATATTTGATTTCTCTATCATAATGGTCTACATCCATAAATACCAAGCCGCCTCCTTTATCTGGCTTCATCACTCAGACTTTTACTGAAGTTGACAAGTTGAATGTTTCTCTTTCTTCCTTATTCAAATTATGTACATACCTTACATTTAAATTACTTAGATTCCTAAAATCTAATTTGCACATTTTTTTCAAATATTGACACATCTGACTTCTTGCAATTCACTTTTGTCTTCCACAGTGAATCTATATCTTATTTAGATGTGGAATTGAATAAAAATAGAGATCTTAACAAGCTTGAAGCCAGAATTTTCAGAAAACCTACATACTCTAATGCTTTCTTGCACTACACTAGTGCACACCCATTCCACCAGAAGCGTTCAGTAGTAAAAGGCCAATTAGTACGGGCTGCACAAATGATTACTACAGAACAGAACTTCCTTGACGAGTGTCTGAATTTAAAACAGATGTTCCTAAAAAGGGCTTATCCTCTAAGGTTAATAGAAAAACTTATAGAGGAAGTTAAATTTAAAAGGAGCAATGGAATCTATAAACCTATATTAAGACAATGAAGTGGAACGGGGAGCAACAGTAACATTCAAATGACCAACGAGAGTTTAGTAGAATCTGTAGGATGGGCAGAGAAGGCCAGTTATAATTTGGCATGTATTTTAACTTTTTCCTTGGATTATAAAAACATTAAGAAATTATTATGAAAAACTGGAATCTACATAATGAAGACAGGATCCTGGCATCTAAGTTAGTTGACACCCCCAGATATGTTTTGAGAAAGGGATTACATTTTAAAAAATTATTAGAAAAAGACAAAAAGCCTCAAGTGAGGAACACGGGCATGATGCAGTGTGGAATTTGTCCTTACTGCAATATAATGGAACAGGGAGCTAGTACCTATGTTAATGGTTTCATTTTAAGACATGTTTTACAATTTTATATCTTTAATTTTTTATATACATATATAATATATATATATATATATATATATATATATATATATATATATATATATATATATATATATATATATATACAAAGGTTATTTTATATAATATTGAAGGTACCTGGTAACATTAGTCTTTTTAAAGTATATTAAATTTGTATTTTGATAGATAGGAATATAATCCAATTTTATGTTTCTTTAAAAGTAAAATGGATGGGTCAGATGACCTTTTTAGAGGTGTATTTAAATGTGTTCTATTGAATGGTGTTTTATCTGAAGAAGTCCAATGATCCAGTTGGACGAAAAGCACTTAATAAAACTGTGTTGGAGAACTTTAGCTATTTGGTGGATTCATTCAATTTTCACAGTCTGGTTTGGAGTTATTTTTTTTTTGAAAAGCATTTCTTTAAGTGTAGCATGTCCAACAGCTCTGGGTTTGACATGGCTTTGTATGTTAAGCAGAGACTGCCTCAGCGCAGACGATATGCAACAGAGTATAGCTGGAGTTTTTTAAGGCGGTCAGCATAGGGCATCTGCTTTAGGCCTGTGATTCTTTTAGTGAGGTATCTCTGCGGCCTTTCCCATTGTTGCAGATGTCTTGTGAGGTACATACCAAATGGGGCGTTGTATTCTATAATGGGTCTAAAGAGGAATGAGTACAGTGGGAAAATGACCTCCTTTTTTCTGGATGAAAAGCCATTAATGATGAGGTGTGCCACATAGAAGGTTTGCCTGACTGTTGTGGTGATGTGGTTATTGAAGGTGAGACCACTGTCCACCTGTGTCCCTAATTCTCTTATCACTCTTTTGGTGTTTAGTATACTGCCACCTATTTGGTAATTCACGGGTACATGTTTTTTTCCCAGAGGGGATAACTATACATTTCTTGGCATTGAGCTTGAGCTCATGGCTCTGGCACCAATCATCTGTTTCTGTAAGGCCCTTTTGTAGAGTATCCACATCATTTGGAGATTCAATAATGGCTCCCAGTTTGCAGTCATATATGAACTTTGTTAGCCAGAGTCCCTTAGTGTTGGCCTGTACTTCAGAGAAGTAGATGCCAAACAAGAGAGGTCCCAGGCCTGAACCCTGAGGTAATCCACTTGTCACTTGTCTGAAGCTGGATTTGGAATCAGCTACTTTTACAGTGTGGGTTCTGTCAGTAAGCCAGTTGGCAACCCATCGAGTGATGTAGGAATTAATGCCCAGCTTAGTAAGTTTATCTATGATTCCAGAGTGGGGGATGGTGTCAAAGGTCTTGGCAAGGTTCAGATAGGCTGCTGCATTACCCTCGTCCATGGCTCTGGAGACTGATTTGAAGAAGTCAATCAGGTTCAAGAGACAAGATCTACCCTTCACAAACCCAAACTGGGTGGGGTCCAGTATTTTAAGGTTGCCAATGTCTTTGTTTATAAATTCCATGATAATACGTTCCATGGCCTTGCAGATCAGGCTCGTCAGACTGATTGGGCGGTAGTTCCTGGGATCCAAGGTGGATCACCCCTTGTGGAGTGGGATAACTGTAGCTGTGCACCACTCAGTGGGCATGAAGTCTGAGTTGAGGGTATGATTAAACATGACACTTAGGTGAGGTGCCAGTTCATTTTGTATTTCATGTAGTACACAGCCTGGGATGTCATCTGGTCCCATGGATGCTGTATTCTTAGCTTTGGAGAGTGCATTTTTTACCTGCGTGGCCGTTATTACTGGAATTTGGAAATCTTCCGGTATTGAGATGGGCCATTTAGGGGGTGAGAGGGGGGTGAAGTTGTCACTGAATCGATCTGCCAGGATACTGGCAATATCCTTGGGATCAGTATATTTAATGACATTCTGTTGTAGCTCAGAGCAGATCTGAGCATTGCCATTTAGATTCTTGACATAGTTATAGAATGCCTTGTGGTTGTCTTTGGAATCTTTGGCAATTTTATTTTTGTGGTCCCAGGTTTCCACTTTATATTGGGGACCCTGGTACTGGCCCTACAGCAGTCTCTGCTCATGGTCTTTGACAAGGAGTTCTGCCATGTTGCTGGATTCCTACATGCCCTAACTCTGCAACCAAAAGCACACTCCTTCTCTCATTCCTGACATTTCACCTGCAAGGGGAAGCTACAACCAGTTCATAGGTTCATAGGTTCATAGGTTCATACTAGGCTATTGGCCATAGGGCTTATACATGCCTAGCCAAACAATTTCCTGGATATTTCTTCACACAATATTTACTTTCATGGACCCCTGTCTAACAGGGCAACTGACGTGATCCTTGGGGTGAATTTCCTATCTCCCATCCAATTGTCAAGGCTCCTTTTGAAGAGGGCCAAGGAGGTGCTCTGCTTGGCATGTATGGGCAGTCTATTCCAGAGTATGCGGAGTCTCTACGTCAAGAACCTATCTATCCAGCATGCTTTGTTGTGAGATGTATTGCCGCCTGCTGGGTTTAAGTAGGGCCGATTTCCTTTACTTTGCCGTGATTGGATGGTTTTGAAAAGGCTAGGCTATAGGCAAACCTGCTTAGCTAAGGTTGGCATTGTTTAAAGGGGTATACCACTGGGAAAATTGAGTTAGCTGGCCTACACATTGCTTACACCTACTAAACTGGCCTGTGCAATGCTTAGCGTTGCTTAATATTTACTTTTCATTATATTTGCTTTTTGGCATTGATTTATTATTCATTGCTTGTTATAGATATGTCTGCTATCCATGATTCATGTGTCCGTACACTGTATAGGGCTCTTGTGTTTAATAGGGGAATTCAACACTCTATTACAATTACACTTCACATCTGGGCTTACTTCAGTACTCCAGTTCACATATTTATGTTATGCAGTAGGTTATAGAACATATGACTGTATACTGATTCCTTTCACATATTCAGTTTGATTTTACTATAGTGAGGATTTGTTTGGTGACACCTCAATTTGATGTACTGTCGTGATGGCTTGTCCATTAACTAATGTAACTATAGTGTATAGGGTCCTGGGTTCAAGACCTGTGAAGGCTATTTATTTTGTTGCTGGGCAGAACAGCGGCTGTTGGATACAGAGGGATTCAGGCACTTTAAAGGCATTTATATCACGTTATCAAAAGATGGAAATAGCAAAGGCTATTTCATCGGCCCCAAAACATCTAAACATGAAAATATTGAACATTCAGAACAGCGACATTTTTCCCATGGAAAAAATTTGCTGCTCCGAAACACATACACACAACACAAGCACATCAAACAAACAGCAACCACACACATACACTTAAATTCCTACATCTAACGCTACACTAAACTAAACATACACTACTATCTACCCACTTACCTTAACCCAAACCCTAACCCTAAGGTCCGTCACTATCGCACACTCACCTAACCTGTGCCCTAACCCTAACTCACTTAAACCGCCCCTAACCCTAAAGTCTGTCACTATCGCACATTTGCCTAACCCGCGCCCTAACCCTAACTCACTTAACCCGCCCCTAACCCTAACGTACAAACAATCGCAACTTACCTGAACCCAACCCACAACTTTCCACCACAGCGCTAATAATAGCGACGCCACAGAAACGGCCAACTGAATTCTTTCCCGAGGAAAGAATTTGCTGTTCTGCAGCTTCACTATTCTTAGCATTCGCTGAATAGTGTTCAATATCAGAACATTCGAAGTTTTAATACTTCGATGTTCTGATGTAGACCACTTTAAAGCACTTGTAAGTGGGTTTGCGTGGGTTTGCATGAGGGTATGCACTGCTAACATCTGGTTAAATATGTTTACAGAGAGTTAGCTTCATTATTGCTTAACCTGTGTGCGCATTGCTTACCCCTGCACAAACAGGCTTAAACTCACTTACTAGTGTTTACATATGCTTACTCCCGCTTACTACTGCTTAATAGTACTTACACTGTCTTACTAGTGCTTACTCCCGCTTACCACTGCAGTAATTTAGACAGTGATGTCTAATGGTTCTTGGGAAGGCAGGGGATTTTGGAAGCTGCATGGAGTTATCATTCATGACACATTTTACCTTCCATTTGTACCCCTGATTCCTGTGTACATATACTGTATGGGGCACATGTATTATCTGTGGCCTTCGCAACAGTATGACACTGACACCTCACATCTGCATTTAATGCAGTTCTCCAGTTCACAAATATTTGTTATTTAGTAGGTTATGCAACTAAAAATATTGGTCATAAAGTGATTTGACATGGAAAATGGACTGTACTGTAGTGGGACTTGAACTGGTAATGATTGCTTGTAAGGAGAATGCTCTGCCCACTACACTATTTCTGTACTGCTTCATTTGCATATATCTTGCTTTTTACCCTCTTCTGCCGTTTAAGCTGCATTAACCATAGCTAAACAATGGACAAACCCATGCACCTATGGTTAAATTTAATCTGAATTATAAAAGACAAACGATCTTTATATTTGTTGTTTTAACTATTGCTCTTGTACATGTGGGGGGATGTTGCTGGGGGTATGCATACACCTATGAGCGGTCTCGCTCATTCTTTTCTGACTTGTCTGCTGTTCTTCATTGCAGGGGCATGTATATTCTGAGAGCTCCGCTCTCGGACATGCCGCCTGCACTCTTACATGCTCCGTGTAAGATTAGGAGCTCAGGCAGCTAGCCTTCATTAATATGCATGGCGCGCTGCCGTCCTGCTCCAAAATGGCCGCTTCCGTGCACAACTAAGCTACTACTGCATGGAAGGATAGTGAATCCATGGGCCTGTGTTCAAAGAATAGAAATTACATTAGAATCCATATTTTCCATGTTCACATAGGGCAAAGTTTTGATGATAGGACAACTGAATAAAAATGTGTCTGCTCAAGTTGCCAAACCTATAGCTACTACTAAAGTCTGTAAATAAGCACAGGACAAGGCTGTAATTATTTTACATACTCATGTTATGCCTGTGGGATATTTCAATAAAGGATATTCGATTTTTAACTCAACTGTGGGCTAACTACTATTTTCTATTTGACTATTTTGTAGCACATATTTTACAATTCAATTTTAATTAAGTGAACTGGGTACATAACATAATTCAGGAAGTGAACATCACACCCTCCACACTGCAAAGTTTCTTCTTGGTTTCTAGTTCATGATTCTGGAAGCTTTAAAAAAAGGTACCTAACATCACCAGGGATTGTTATTAAAAACTCTATTTTTGTTCACGAACTCTTAAATGCACTTAATTGCTGTAGCAGTGGTTAAATGTGCTGCATATAAGACTGATAATTCATATATTTCAAAGAGCAACAATTTTTCAGATCTAGACAAGCTGCATTGTCCTATCCTGTTCAGGCTTCATTTTAGCAATTACAAGAAACTATGATACCTGTTTCTTTATAGGAATTGTCTTTTCAAGATCAGACTGATGACTCTGAAAGGTTAAGGTGGATCTGAGACTGCTGCAGCTGCTGTCCTGATTCACTGTGGCACTACCTGGATGAAATGTTGGTAGCCCCATGTTCTCTTCTACTTCACGTGGTTTGGGCATACTGTTTGTCTTGTCCTTATGGAAAAATGCATTAATGAAACAAGTTTTTACTGATTGGTATGCCCCTTATATTGCAAAAGTCATTCAGCATTTTATTATAGATGTTTTGTTTATTTAGAGAACAATGTGTCACAAATGTTCTTATCACTACACAATCTTTTTAAAAAACATGGGGACTTTTTTCTTGTATACAGTGGGATTTCACTGAACGTCCTTGGATACAAAAGTTTAAATATGTCTTGATGATTGTTAACATTTTTCTCTAGATGGTTTGAAGCTTACTCATGCTAAAATGATGCATCTACTATCACAAAAAAAATCTTATTTGAATTGATACCTAAATTTGGAACTATTGTGGCATCCAGTCAGACAGAAGTACATATTTTAGTAGTCAAGAGATTTAACAAATAAGTAAAATCTTAAATGTATAATATTATTGCCTATACAGACACCAGGTGTCAGGAATTTTTGAAAGGATGAGCCAAACAATAAAAGTCAGACTTGCAAAATTGATGAAGAAACTGGCCAGAGGATTTGCTTTTAGTTCTTTTTGGTGTAGATAGTGCAGTTAGCAGTGCTAGAAATTTTTTTCCTCATGAATTTTTCATGAGAGGACCTATGAAAATGCCCAATACACCCCTGTATAGAAATTTGGAGTTACAAAATGTTAATGAAGCTGTATTTCTTTATTGCAAGTGTCTTCTTTCTGCCCTGCAGAACCTGCACAAAATTATATTTGAGGCTTAAAAGCATCCCAACAAAATCTTTCATCAAGACCTGAGAGAGACCATTTTTATCTGAACTTTCCCCAAAAAAATGAACCTCAACCAAGATGGAAAGGACCCTTCCTGGTTTTCACTCACAGCTGATATTGCCATCAGATGTGAAGGATCATCAATTTGGATTCATGTGTTACACATCTAGTGATGGGTATTGACAAGATACCATCAACATCATTCATTTCACTGATGAAGGCTAGTGGCAACCTGCATCAATTAAAAAAAAAACAGGGAAGTCATTGTATCCAGAAATGAGGCCTAGTGATTCTTCAATAATGCCATTGTGGTTATATCCAGAAGCCATTTCTGTGATTCATCAACACCATCATGGTAAAAATAAGGCTTATTTATTCTTCTTCAACATCAACAATGTTTTCAGATGATGGGTGGGTAGATTGGTGTGACAAGGGAGATGATTTTTCTGAGCTATGATACAGACTCAGAATTGCCTAGACATGGAAAAGCCTTGCTGTGTCAAATTATGGTGGCTGCCAAAAAAGGAATTACTAGAAAATGGAAATCAAAATCTAAACCAAAATCATTATAAGCAGTAAATATAGTAACAGAGATAAAACAACTGGAATCAAGATCTTTACAAACAGGTAGGAGCAAGCTACACAGGAAAAATGGGAATTGTAGGGACAATACATACAAGGGAGGAATGAGGTTTAAAAGAAGGCAGGACATAAATTGTTTGAAAATAATTGGGTAGATAAACAAGGTATAATATTTGTATTATGGTTTGTGATGTAAAATCCTTGCAGCTAGGATTGTGTTGGTGTGGTTTGTTTTCATTTTTATAAATGTATAATTGCTTATGTCATAAGTGGTGGTTTAATAAAAAATGTTTAAAAACAGGGACAGGAATTGAATAATTTATGTAATGTTGTTTAGGTTATATGATATATAGCAATATATGTGAAGTATAATGTTTGTTAATATTAATTTGATAATACAGTTTGAGCATTGGAGGGGAAGCCCTCTAGTTTATCAGTGGGAGTGGTAAGCACTAGGTAGCCTATCTACCACAAGAGTGGTTTCTGGCCCAGAAATTGTAGTTTATTGGCCATTTGTGCAGTTTTTCCATCTCTTTCTAATTTCTGGTTTAAAAGTCCATGTTTGCGCTTGTTTCCCACCTTTCCTGTAACTAGTTTAGTCCAGATGCATATTTGCTGTATCCAGGACTGTTTGTAAGCTTCTGTGCCCCCTAAGACTTTCTGTGTCAGAGGGAAGCCTTCTAGCATGTCAGTGGGAGTGGTAAGCACTAGGTAGCCTATCTATCACAAGAGGAGTGATTTCTGGCCCAGAAATTGTAGTTTATTGACCGCTTGGACAGTCTTTCCATATCTTTCAACTTTCTGGTTTAAAGGTCCACGTTTGCACTCATTTCTCACCTTTCCTGTAACTAGTCTAGTCCATATACAGATTTGCTGTATCCAGGACTGTTTGTAAGCTTCTGAGCAGTGCCAAAGTCTGCTCTTCAACTTTTCCCTTAGATCTGCTAGTTCTCTCCTCTACTGCACTTTTACTAGCTTATTAGTCTAGCACTTTACCAGACTTCTTGTAGCAATTATTGTAGCACACAAAAGTGCTACCAGCACTAAATGCTCTACATGGAAACAGCTCCATAACTTATTATTAATGCCCACCCCTCCAGGCATGTCTAAAGGTCAGTTCCCTGTGCTTTCTTCTATTAAACTGGTGAACTTGGACATCCTGAGGCAATGTAGCAACTGCCTCATGTACACAGACAACTCTCTCCTCTTACCTCCCAACACTCAGACTTGTGAGAGATGCACTTATATATCCAAATTGGAAGCCATGCACTCTCCAGCCAAGACCGGAATAGTTGATCATGAGGAGAATGTCAACACTTGCACCATGCCACATGGAACACATAGCCCTCCAGAACACACACCAGCACTGCCTTCACATAAAAACACAAACCACATACCCACCTTCATGGAGGCTTTCAATAAAAAGCTATCCAAACAGCAGAGATCTCCAAGGCATAAAAGCTGTCAACCACCAGAACACAACACTAATCACAAGACACATAACTTTCCTAAAAAGTGTGCCACTCAAACAAATCTCCTAAGACAAAACAGCATGCCCACCACACTAGTCATAGGTGACTCGATAGTGAGGCACACTGATGTCTCACTCACTAGGTTGAATAAGGAGAAAGTAACAGTCAGCTGCATGTCAAGAGCCAGAATCCTCCACATAACATATGCACTCAGGTCCCTCAACAACAGGCGCAAATATGACTCTGTCATTGTACATGTGAGTGTGAATGACCTGTGGCGTACCTCCCTGGAATACATGAAAAGAGACATGGAGGAGCTCTTGGATTATATAGCCCAGGTGGGTATGACCCTAGCCCTGAGCAGCATCCTACCATCACCCAGAATGATACCACAGTACAAGCAGGAAATGATTGATTTTAACAATTGGTTAAGTTTTGGTGTCATTCTAAGGGGATCCATTATCTGTCTGCCTGGGATGACATGATTGACAGACCTTGATGCTTTGTCAGCGATTACCTGCATCTGTCATCCCTGGGCTTCCAGATACTGGCCAAGGCTCTTGCCACCCCTATAGTGCCTTTTTAGGTGGTGTTTCAAAAACCAAATTACCACTGTAACAGCTACAAACAAATGCAATCTGAGGGTCATGCTACTCAATGCCAGAAGGCTAAATTTCAAAATGCACTTATTCAAAGCATTCCTTAAAATGGAGAACATTGACATTTGTGCTGTAACAGATACCTGGTTCAAGGCAGCAGAAAGCACCCCTGCACTACCAGGCTATAACTCATTCCACACCTTTTGGCCCCAGAACTTGGACCGAAGCTCCAAAGGCAGTGGCGTTATCATATACATAAAGGATGCGCACACCTCCAGACTGGTTGCCCAACATAACACATCAGAGATACTTCAGGTGCAGTTAACATTGGTAAGACAGCGATTCAGGTTGTAGCCTGCTATAGGTCCGCAACCATGTCCCAAGACTCACACTCCACATTCCTAAGCACCCTGGAAAATATAAGGGTCCAACCTAACACTCTCATACAGGGCAACTTCAACTACCCCTCCAATAACTGGGAAAAGTACTCATGTACCAATACACTTGCCCAAAGTTTCCTGGAATAAATTAATTCCAATGCCCTGGACCAGCTCGTTCTTACCCCCACTAGAGGTAGCAACATCCTTGACCTGGTCATTACTAATATGGGCAACAGTTGCTCTACACCAATAGTCAACTCCTCCCTGGTCAGATTCGACCACAAACTAATCACCTTGGAAACCCCCCCCCCCCCACAAAGATAACCACCATGAAAAACTTCACCAAAGCAAACTTTGGTCTCCTAAAAACAGAGGTTGCTAACTTCACAGCACCCATGCAGATGGAGAATAGTTGGATGACCTCCAAATTATACACCAATGCTCTGTACGAACATGTACACAAATGCGTGGATCCTGTTATACCCAATAGAACCAAGACACTCTCCTGCAAAAATAGGAAGCCAATCTGTTACTCCCTTGCCATAAACAAACTCTACAACAGAAGGCGGAAACTGATATGGAATAAGGTGAAGTCCCAAGACTGGAATAACTCCCTTATCAGCCTCAACAAAAAGCTGAGATCCATCATCAAATCCTCTAAAGCTAGCTATGAAAACAGAATTGCAGCAGATAGTAAAGACAACCACAAGGCCTTCTATCCTTCTATAGTTATGTAAAGAATCCCCATGGCAATTCTCAGATTTACTCTGAGCTACTTCACAATGGTACCTCCTATACCAAGCAAACAGATATTGCCAATATACTGGCCAACAGATTCAGTGCCAACTTTACCCCTCTCCCCCCTCCCAAAGGACCTATCACATTATTAGTAGATTGCCAGGCACCCAGTATTACTGCTGCCCAGGTTAAAACAGCACTGTCCAAGGCCAAGAATACAGCTTCTATGGGACCTGACAATATCCCTGGCTTTGTTCTACATGAACTACAGAGTGAACTGGCACCTCACCTCTGTGCCCTGGTCAATCACAGCCTCACCTCAGGCTTTGTCCCTACCAAATAGTGCACTGTTACAGTCATCCCTCTCCACAAAGGGGGAACGACTACAGACCCTGGGAACTATTGCCCCATTAACCTGAGTCTGATATGCAAAGCTATAGAATGCATCATCATGGACTAATAAACAAGGATACAGGGAATCTCCAAACTCTGGATCCCACACAGTTTGGTTTTGTGAAGGGTAGGTCATGCCTGCTCAACTTGGTCGACTTCTTTGAGTTAGTCACCAGAGCTGTAGATGAAGGCAAGGTGGTTCATACAGCCTACCTTGATCTGGCCAAGACCTTTGATACCATTCCCCACTCAGGAATCATAGAAAAACTCAGTAAGCTAGGCATCAACTCCTATATCACTAGGTGGGTTGTAAACTGTCTCACAGAGAGAACCCACAGTGTGAAAGTAGATAACTCCAAGTCAGACTGCCAACCAGTCATGAGTGAAGTCCCACAGGGTTGAGTCCTGGGTCCTCTCCTGTTTGGTATCTACTTCTCTAAAGTCCAGGCCAACACAAAGGGAATCTGGCTGACAAAGTTCACAGACGATTGCAAGTTGGGAGCTATTATTAACTCACCAAGTGATGTTGACATCCTACAGAAAGGCTTCACTGAGACCAGCGACTGGTATCAGAACCATGGCCTTAAGCTCAATGCCAAAAAATGTGTCATCATTCCCTTAGGGAAAAACCCAGTTCCCATGAATTATTACATTGATGGTAGTCCACTGAACACAGATGGTGTTGTAAGAGATCTGGGAACTCAGGTTGACAGCAACCTCTCTTTCAACCACCACATTGCCACTGTGGTCAGAAAGACCTTCTATGTGGCACATCTCATTACTAAGGGTTTTGCATCCTGGAAGAAAGAGGTCATTGTCTCCCTCTACTCTTCCATCATTAGGCCAGTCATCGAGTACAATGCCCCATTTGGCATGTACCTCACTAGACATCTGCAAAAACTGGAGAGGCTGCAAAAGTACATCACAAAGAGGATTCTAGACCTTAAACACTTGTCCTATATGGACAGACAAAAAACTCCAATTATTTTCTGTCTCATATCGCCTACTTAGAGACGATCTCTGCTTGACTTACAAAGCCATGTCTGACCCAGCTCTGTTAGAAATTCTACATCTAAAAAAATCCCAATCCCTCCGCACCACATACTCCAGAGACCTCAACCTCATTACCACAATCAACAGAATGTGCTGGAGGGACAGGTTCATAACCCAGGGACTGCAATGCTATGGAATAGACTTCCCATACATGTCAAACAGGGCATCTCACTGACCCTCTTCAAGAAAAATCTTGATGTGTGGATGGGAAATGGAAAATTCACCACAGGGATCACTCCAGTGGCTCTAATTGACAGAGGCACTGGGAACTTAGGTCAGGTGGCATGATGCCAGGGTAATCCTATGGGCTAGGCTTGTAAAGACTCCAGGGCCATTAGCCTAGTACACACCTATGAACCTATTACTTTTGTATAAATGTAAATTTGCCTATGTCACAAGTGATAATTCAATAAAGGTGTTTAAAAAAACATTTTCATTAACATCACAATCAGAAGTGAGGATTAATGATTCAGAAACATCATGTTCAATGGACAATGACTGGAAGTCTACCCAAGATGTGGGTAAACAGTCAGGTGATCAAGTGTTGCATGTGGAGTCACAGTCAGCAGAAACATCAGGATGGAGTTTATTTGGGAATCAATTTTATATGCACTAGAGAAAGACAATTAATCATCCATGTTTGTAATTTTTTGAGAAACCTCTCCAGCCCTACCTGTTCAGTATTTGTATGGACTTATTATCCTAATGGCCATAGTTATTTTATCATAATTTTATTACATTTCCTCCTGTCATCTGGAGCCATCAGAACTAAAAGTACTGATTTTCTTTTTTTAATCAGGGATAAGCTTTTAACAAAAGTCAGGAATAGACATTTGGTTAAATTTGAGAAGAAAACCCTAAATTGGCACCCTAATATTTAACACTTTCTCTGCTGCTGTACATACCTACCAAAAACAATGAACATTAGTAATTGTTGGGTGTTTGCACGTATACCCACTGCACATGATGGGTGTATTTCATTAATTCAAACACCAGCAAGTGATGTATAAACTGAGCCAGGATTTTATCCGATCTTCTTAGCCAGAAATTAAAAAGCTTAACAAAATTCTACCCCACTTTCAGTAGTTCCACTTCAATTGTTAGTGACTTTAAAGAGACATACATGTTAGATCAAAAATGGGACACTTTATATAAGAACGAGTATCTGCAATTTCATTCTAAAAATATATGATAGGGCTGGAGGATTGCATATAGCAGCATTACATGAATTCTGTTATATTTGCAGAGACCAAGTTTATGCCTGGTTACCAACAGACTGGTTGGGTTATTAATACATCGAACATGTCATCCCAGTTGTACAACATATAGAGACTTTATGCTGTGTGACGATTTGTAATACTTGTAATAACGGAGGCAAAGGACATTAAAAAACTAGTTTAATCCAGCTGGGAAAATATGTTTCCTGGGTTTACCATTATGCTGTGAAAAAACTGCATTAAAAGATTAGAACACATGGATCTTGGTGATGGTTTTATTTTAGGAGTAGAAATTGTACCTGCTTATGAAGCAGTAAAATCAATATGGGAATTGAAAAAATTCTAAATTATTAGAAATATTAAGTAATTATAACTGTTTCATCATCACCATCTCCTTTTGCATCAAATATCCAGCATCTTTCATGTTATAAGCTACTTCACTCACTGTTGCATTTTTCACCAGTGTAAACAGTTTTCTACTCACGGAACATCCTTGTCCTATACATCACTTCATGCAAATTTCTTTACTCACCCATTAACTAACACTGTCACCCTATTATTCTTATACAATGACATACACAGTCTCCTAATTTTATTAACTATTCCATACTTCTGTATAGCATTCCACAAAGTCATGCTAATATCACCTACCATAAGTTTCACATCCTCCCTTTTATTTATAACATCATCCACAGTTTATTTTGCAATCAATAATAATCCTTGACATCCCTTCCCTTTTATCCCATATATACTATTTTCCATAGTATCCCTCATCTTCTTTCCCTCCATTTCCTCTGTATTAATCCTACAAAAAATTATAATCCAGGTTATTTATCATGTTAGGTTTCCAGGTTTTTTTATTTAATTCTTCTCGTCTTCCATATACATTTTAATATCTTAAAGCACAGCTCTTCATAAACAAAACCGTTCCTCAGCCATTCAATCAGCACATTTACAAAATACCTTCTTTGCCAATCCATTAATTTCTTGTACATTGCATACTGTACTCCAACTAGGCCTTTTACTAAATTAGCATTTACTTTCTTAAGTACTTCATCCAGTTCACTAGTGGTAATTTCTTAGTTCCTCTTTAACTTGTTTTAGAAGTTTCTTTCCTTTCCATTATCTTTTGTTTTCCATCCTTATACTCTTATACATATTTTTCACATGCTGTACTACAATACACATAATTATCTCTTTTATTGTTTTTACTTCCCCTTTACATTTTTCATTTCTCTCATCAAACTAATATCCAAAATATACAGACACCTCCTCTTTAAATAATAACTCTGCCTAAATATTAATGCCTTTTTTTTCTAGATTTCTTTTACATATTTATTTTTCCATCTTGATGCATTATTATCTAAATTGTCTAACACATTTCTATAACATTTCTCATATTTTACTCTCTCTTCCTTTCTTGCATCGTCCTGCCAATGGAAAAAAAACACACATTTTATACTTACTTTTTAAATTCAAGTCATTCACTATAACTGCAGCACTTCTCACTCTGATTTTATCCCATAATTTCTCATTTACTATTTTTATTCCCTTTCTAATTTTAATATACTGCCTTTCCTCCTTCACATCTATATTGATAAATGGTATGAAAAAACCTTTATAACTATATCACCATCTGCTACCACAAGTCCATCCAATAATACAAAATAACCAATACAAAATAATCAATTTCAGATCCAAGTGTCCTCTTCTATAGGTTAATTGACTTTTGTTCCACATAATTATACTACCACATTTTATCACTTATGGTATTTTTTGCATCTTGCCCCTTTCTTTTACTTCTTCCCCTTAAATCACAATTAAAGTGCCTGCAATTATAATTTTCACATTAAGCACCACAGTCTGATATTTGATGAAACACATTCTCTCCTGTTGTGCAAGTTATATATTCATACAATGCTATAATTCTATAAAGATGTTCTCTCTAACTCACATCCAGAACAGTTAACCTTTTCATTCTTACCAAAATTCCTTATAGCATTGTCAATGTTTCTTTAAAAACAGCCACTCCAGAACAGCTTTCACATCCTAAGTTCATAGGTTCATAGGTTCATAGGTAGGTACTAGGCTATCGGCCAAAGGGCCTATGTAAGCCTAGCCAACAAGGTCCCTGGCTTACGCCTCCCAAGAAAGTTATTTTCCTGTGCCACTGTCCAGCAGAGACACAGAAGTGATCCCCGGGGTGTATCTCCTATTTCCCATCCACTCATCAAGATTTTTCTTGAAGAGTGCTAATGAAGAACTTTGCTTGAAATAGATGGGTAACCTGTTCCAGAGTGTGGGAAGTCTCTGGGATAGGAATCTATCCCTCCAGCATGCCCTATTTATTGTGGTGACAAGGTTTAGGTCCCTAGAGCTCAGAGGGATTGTGATTTCTTTAGGAGTAGCATGTCCAACAGCTCTGGGTGTGACATAGCTTTATATGTTAGGCAGAGATCACCTCGGAGTAGGTGATATGCTACGGTGTAAAGCTGGAGTTTTTTGAGGCAGAAATATTATATTTCCACCCCATTGTTTCTCTCTTTGCAGTCTTTCTTCATGTGTTAGGATTCTTAAATCCTTTAACAAAATAACATCCACATGATGTCCGCTCACTGGCCCAGTAATCAAGGAGCCTCAATCCTCACCACTAGCACCAGTGAGGGGGCATGCACATTGGGGGATAACAAGTATACACACAGTAAAGTACAATTTCCCTTAAGAGCACACAGAGATCACATTCATTCTGGGGCATGTTTCTCCCTTTAAGTCCAGATACCCAATAAGACTCCCCACTGGCACAACTATAGGGTCCAGATCTCAGTCTTGTTGTCAAGCTAAAACCTCCAGCACCCTCTTTGTCCACCCAGTGATTTGTGTCCCTGCCGAAGTAGCTGACACACAAACACTTCAAGATTTGATTTATATACAAATACACAGACACCCCGGGGAAGGCTGGCACAGGTTCTCCAGCTGTGCTCCCTTTCTGCCCAGACTATAAGGTAGTACCGACTGCCACCAACCACTAATATCAGCTAATATAAGGCCCTTCCCAAAGGGTGACCAATTTCACTGTGTAATGTTACTGTTTCCAAATAGTAAATGTGACTGAGCAGCAAGACTATTTGAGTGGTTTGGGCAGTATCACCGAATACATACAAGTACTCTCTAAGATCATAAACTATCTCTACACAAAACAGCCACAGTTGAAAGGTTTAAAAATATTTAATAATAAATAATAAAAACACAAGACAACTCTCATCAATTCAACACAGGAACTTTAAAACAATATTGTATGATAGTCTGACTTAAATATAGAAAACAGCTAGACTAATCTGGCTACATTCCTATCTGACTCTAAGAGAAACTATGTCCTAAATAACGCTACTTACAAGACAAAGTGCTGGTGAGTTGTCCACTTCAGGCAAAATAACAAAATGCTCAATCTTTCTCTCTGAGAATGTCTTAAATTGATAACCCCCAGAACTGCTGAGTCATTTCACATTACATCATTTTTAGCACTTCCCCTTTAGTTCCCAGGCTAACAGAAACTCAAAATGTACATTTCTTTGTAAGCTGCACCTGGCTAGGATGCCACTGCAATACAAGACACTTTTACATGTAAAATCTAGCAGTTATCTCTGTCTTAATAACAATAGAAAGAATTTGCTAGAACAGGCATCCTATCTCCGAGCTTGAACTTGTAGTTTATTGACCATTTTGGACTAATTCCTATCTCTTTCATCTTCCTGCCTTAAAACCCACATTTGGATGTTTTTTCGCTTGTATACTACTCAGCCAAGCTCCTTGTGGTGTTCTGCAGATTACTGCAAACAGCAGAACAACTAAGGAGAGACTTTCAAATGATGTAAGTATTTTTTCTCTGCATTTTTTCTTCTGTGACTGTTAGTTCGCCCATAAAAGCGATTTCTAGCATTTCTGAGCTTTAAAAGTCCTTCCTTGCTGCATACTTAACTGCTTTATTACTGTTAGCACTTTTTTAAAGTCATTTAACCTCATTTTTATGCTGTTTAGCTGTTGTAGGCTACGCACTAAAGTGTGCTAGCCTGTTATAAGCATTTAAAGTGTTTTTTGTGAAAGTTTAGTGTATTCTCTGCCAAAAAAAGACAAAAACAAAAAAATCTTGTTTCCGTCTTTTCTAAGCTAGTCTAGTCCAGTTTTCAGGTTCTGCTGAATTCAGGACTGTGTTATAAGTTCCTGTGTTGCCCATATCCTTACTTGGATAGGAGGAAGTTTCTCTATTCACCAGTGAGAGTGGGGAGCTTTGAGCAGCCTATCTGTCCCTGGAGGAGTGGTCTCAGCCCAGCAACGAGTAGTTTATTGGCTGTTTTGGGCTAATTCCTATCTCTTTCATCTCTCTGCCTTAAAACCCGCATTTGCGCGGTTATTCACTTGTATACTACTCAGCCAATCTCCTCCTGGTGTCCTGCAGAGTACTATAAGCAGCTGAGTGACTAAGGTGAGACTCTAAATTGATATAAGTATTTTGTCTCTGCATTTTTTCTCCTATGACTGCTAGTTCAGCGATAAAGTGATTTCTAGCATTTCTGAGCTTTAAAAGACCTTCCTTGCTGCATACTTAACTGTTTTATTACTGTTAGCACTTTTTAAAAGTCATTTAAGTTCATTTTTGTGCTGTTTAACTGTAGTAGGTTACACACTAAAGTGCGCTAGCCTGTTATAAGCATTTAAAGTGTTTTTTTTTTTTTTTTTTGTGAAAGTTTAGTGTATTCTCTGCCAAAAAAAGAAAAAAAAAAAAAAATCTTGTTTCCCGCCTTTTCTAAGCTAGTCTAGTCCAGTTTTCAGGTTCTGATGAATTCAGGACTGTGTTATAAGTTCCTGTGTTCCCATATCCTTACTTGGATAGGAGGAAGTTTCTCTGTTCACCAGTGAGAGTGTGGAGCCTTGAGCAGCCTATCTGTCCTTGGAGGAGTGGTCTCAGCCCAGCAACTAGTAGTTTATTGGCTGTTTTGGGCTAATTCCTATCTCTTTCAACTCCCTGCCTTAAAACCCACATTTGCACAGTTTTTCGCTTGTATACTACTCAGCCAAGCTCCTCGTGGTGTCCTGCAGAGTACTACAAGCAGCAGAGTGACTAAGGAGAGACTTTCAATTGATATAAGTATTTTTTCTCTGCATTTTTTCTCCTGTGACTGCTAGTTCACCGAAAAAGCAATTTTTAGCATTTCTGAGCTTTAAAAGACATTTCTTGCTGCATACTTAACTGTTTTATTATGGTTAGCACTTTTTTAAAGTCATTTAAGTTCATTTTTGTGCTGTTTAACTGTTGTAGGCTACACATTAAAGTGTGCTAGACTGTTATAAGCATTTAAAGTGTTTTTTTGTGAAAGTTTAGAGTATTCTTTGCCAAAAAAAGAAAAAAAGTAAAACAATTCTTGTTTCCCACATTTTCTAAGTTAGTCTAGTCCAGTTTTCAGGTTCTGCTGAATTCAAGACTGTGTTATAAGTTCCTGAGTTGCCAACATCCGTACTTGGATAGGAGGAAGTTTCTCTGTTCACCAGTGAGAGCAGGGAGCTTTGAACAGCCTATCTGTCCCTGGAGGAGTGGTCTCAGCCCAGCAACTAGTAGTTTATTGGCCGTTCTGGGCTAATTCCTATCTCTTTCATCTTCCTGCCTTAAAACCCGCATTTGCACGTTTTTTCGCTTGTATACTAGTCAGCCAAGCTCCTCGTGGTGTCCTGCAGAGTACTACAAGCAGCAGAGCAACTAAGCAGAGATGTTCAATTCATATACATATTTTTTCTCTGCCTTTTTTCTCCAGTGACTGCTAGTTCACCAAAAAAAGCAATTTCTTGCATTTCTGAGCTTTAAAAGTCCTTCCTTGCTGCATACTTAACTGTTGTATTACTGTTAGCATTTTTTTAAGTCGTTTAAGCTAATTTTTGTGCTGTTTAGCTATTGTAGGCTACACACTAAAGTGCACTAGCCTTTTATAAGCATTTAAAGTGTTTTTTGTGAAAGTTTAGTGTATTTTCTGCCAAAAAAAGACAAAAACAAAAAAAAATCTTGTTTCCGCCTTTTCTAAGCTAGTCTAGTCCAGTTTTCAGGTTCTGCTGAATTCAGGACTGTGTTATAAGTTCCTGTGTTGCCCATATCCTTACTTGGATAGGAGGAAGTTTCTCTATTCACCAGTGAGAGTGGAGAGCTTTGAGCAGCCTATCTGTCCCTGGAGGAGTGGTCTCAGCCCAGCAACTAGTAGTTTATTGGCTGTTTTGGGCTAATTCCTATCTCTTTCATCTCCCTGCCTTAAAACCCGCATTTGCACGGTTATTCACTTGTATACCACTCAACCAAGCTCCTCCTGGTGTCCTGCAGAGTACTGTAAGCAGCTGAGTGACTAAGGTGAGACTTCAAATTGATATAAGTATTTTTTCTCTGCATTTTTTCTCCTGTGACTGCTAGTTCACTGATAAAGCGATTTCTAGCATTTCTGAGCTTTAAAAGACCTTCCTTGCTGCATACTTAACTGTTTTATTACTGTTAGCACTTTTTAAAAGTCATTTAAGTTCATTTTTGTGCTAACTGTAGTAGGTTACACACTAAAGTGCGCTAGCCTGTTATAAGCATTTAAAGTGGGTTTTTTTTGTAAAAGTTTAGTGTATTCTCTGCCAAAAAATGAAAAAAAAAAAAAATCTTGTTTCCCGCCTTTTCTAAGCTAGTCTAGTCCAGTTTTCAGGTTCTGCTGAATTCAGGACTGTGTTATAAGTTCCTGTGTTCCCATATCCTTACTTGGATAGGAGGAAGTTTCTCTGTTCACCAGTGAGAGTGGGAAGCTTTGAGCAGCCTATCTGTCCATGGAGGAGTGGTCTCAGCCCAGCAACTAGTAGTTTATTGGCTGTTTTGGGCTAATTCATATCTCTTTCATCTCCCTGCCTTAAAACCCACATTTGCACATTTTTTCGCTTGTATACTACTCAGCCAAGCTCCTCATGGTGTCCTGTAGAGTACTACAAGCAGCAGAGCGACTAAGGAGAGACTTTCAATTGATATAAGTATTTTTTCTCTGCATTTTTTTCCTGTGACTGCTAGTTCACCGAAAAAGTGATTTATAGCATTTCTGAGCTTTAAAATACTTTCCTTGCTGCATACTTAATTGTTTCATTACTGTTAGCACTTATTTAAAGTTGTTTAAGTTATTTTTTTGCTGTTTAACTGTTGTAGGCTACACACTAAAGTGTGCTAGCCTGTTATAAGCATTTAAAGTGTTTTTTGTGAAAGTTTAGTGTATTCTCTGCCAAAAAAACAAACAAAAAACCCCCCCAAAAATATTCTTGTTTCCCACCTTTTCTAAGCTAGACTAGTCCAGTTTTCAGGTTCTGCTGAATTCAGGACTGTGTTATAAGTTACTGTGTTGCCCATATCCTTACTTGGTTAGGGGGAAGTTTCTTTGTTCACCAGTGAGAGTGAGGAGCTTTGAGCAGCCTATCTGTCCCTGGAGGAGTGGTCTCAGCCCAACAACTTGTAGTCTATTGGCCGTTTTGGGCTAATTCCTATCTCTTTCATCTCCCTACCTTAAAACCCGCATTTGCGCGGTTTTGCACAGCGCGCAGTGCCGGCTAGCTACAGTTAAACTATTCCAGGCTCCACGAAGTCTGCTCTTCAATTTTTCCTTAGAACTAGTCAAACTCTCAAATAAAGCACTCTAACTATCCTTTTACAGCCCAGCACCTGCTCCAAGCTCTCAGTAAGCACTAATAAACGCTGACATTTCACCTCAGTAAAACAGTTCATTTACCCATACAGGCATGTCCAAAGGGCAGTTTCAGGTATACTCTCCAGTCCAGCTGGTGAATCTGGGAATCTTGAGGAAATGTTACAGTTGCCTTATGTACACAGACAACCTTCTCCTCCTTCCAACAAACACGAATATATGTGAGAAATGCAACTATACAGCCAAACTCGAGACCAAGCTCTCTCAACCCAAGGCTGGAACAGCCAGTCAGGAGGAGAAGGGAGACACTTGCACCACAGTTTCAGTCTCACATACATCAGACATACATGCACCAGCAAACAATACACATAAATACATAAAAATATACTCGGAGGCTCTAAATAAAAATCTGCCTAAGCAGCAGAGACCTCCAAAGCAGACATCCAAGCAACCTCCACCCTCAAACAACAACCATGTATCACATACTTCACAGAGTCAGTGTGCCACACAACCACAGCCCTTAAGGCTTAACAACACAACCAAACACTAGTAATAGGTGACTCTATTGTCAGGCACACTGACATTCCACTCACTAGACTGAACAAGGAGAAGGTTACTGTAAGCTGCATGTTGGGTGCCAGGATCCACCACATAACACAAGCACTTAGGTCACTCCAAAACAAGTACAAATATGACTCTGTCATTGTACATGTTGGTGTGAATGACTGAGATGTACCTCCCTGGACTACATGAAAAGAGACATAGAGGAGCTCTCTGATCATGTAGCCCAGGCCGGTATGACCCTGACCCTGAGTAGCATCTTGCCCTCACCAAGAATGATGCCACAATACAAAGATAAAATGATCAGTTTTAACAATTGGCTAAGCTATTGGTGTTGTTCAAAGGGGATCCAGTGTCTGTCAGCCTGGGATGACATGCTCGACAAGCCACGCTGCTTCACCAGAGATGGTTTACACCTGTCGCCCTTAGGCTTTCGAATACTGGCTAAGACTCTTGCCACCCCCATAGTGCCTTTTTTAGGCAAGACTCAAAAGACAATCCCAGCTCCTTAAACAACACAAGTAACCAAAAACTGAGGGTAATGTTACTCAATGCCAGAAGTCTAAACCTCAAAATGCATACACTCGAGGCACTCCTTAGCATGGAGAAAATCGATATCTGTGCAATAACATAAACCTGGTTCAAGGCTCTAGAGAGCACCCAGCACTACCAGGATACAACTCATAGCATAACTTTCGGCCTTCGAACCCGGACCAAAATACAAAAGGAGGGGATGTATCCATTTTCATAAAGGATACCGACATCTCCAGGTTAGTAGCACAGCACATGACCTCGGAGACCATACATGTGCACTAATGGTGGGCAAAGCTGCTTTTCAGATCATAGCTTGCTACAGATCACCTACCTTGTCTCAGGACCCCTACTCAGCATTCCTGAGAATACTGGAAAATATAATGGTCCTACCAAACACCATGATATTGGGAGATTTCAACTACCCAAACATTGACTGGGATAACTATTCAAGTACAAACTCCTTTGCCCAATGCTTCCTAGAGTTTATAAATTCAAACGCCCTGGAACAGCTGGTCACCACGCCCACAAGAGGTAGTAACATACTGGACCTGAACATCACCAACATGAGGGATCAGTGCTCCACACCAGAGGCAAACCCCTCACTGGTAAGATCAGATCATAAACTAATCACACTGGACATCCACATCCCGACCCCCACCCCCGGTCAAGGAAACCACTGTGAAAAACTTTTCAGAAGCCAACTTCTCACTTCTCAAGACTGAGGTGGAAAGTTTTCAAGCCCCCTTGCTAAAGGATAATGCTGCCCAAACAGCAGAATCCTTTACAAATGCATTCTATGAGCACCTACAGGAATGCATGGATCGAGCCATCCCAAGTAAAACCAAGACTCACTCCTCCAAAAATAGGAAACCAGTCTGGTGGTCCCCGGCCATAAATAAACTACACAACAGAAGGAGGAAACTATTACATGATAGAGCAAAATCCCAAAAAGGAAAGGCATCACTGATCAATATCAGCAAGAAACTATGATCCTTCATAAAATCATCCAAGGCTAGTTTTGAAAGAAAAATTGCCAAAGACTAAAGATAATCACAAAGCCTTCTTTAGCTATGTCAAGAATCTAGGTGGAAACTCTCAGATATGCTCTGAACTAGTGCAAAATGGCAAAAAATACACTGAACCAACTAACATTGCCAACATCCTGGCTGACAAAAGGGCCTGTGTCCATCCCAGAAGAATGCAGAGCCCCAGACATCACAGACAAGCAGGTAAAAACAGACCTCTCCAAAGCTAAAAACATAGCATCAGTGGGACCGGATGGTATCCCAGGCTGCATCTTACACGAGCTCCAAAATGAACTAAACCCTCACCTAAATTCACTGTTCAAACTCAGCGTTACCACAGGCTATGTACCCAAAAAATGGCATACAGCTACAGTCATCCCGCTCCACAAAGGTGGTGCCACAACAGAACCTGGGAACTATCACCCTTTAAGCTTGACTAGCCTGGTCTGCAAGGCTATGGAGCGAATAATCATGGATCTCATTAAACAGAGACATTGGGAACCTCCAGACACTGGACCCTACCCAATTCGGCTTTGTTAAAGGCAGATCCTGCCTCCTAAACCTAGTTGACTTCTTTGAAACAGTTACCAAGGCCAAAGATGAAGGAAAGGTAGTCCACACAGCCTACCCGGACCTCGCTAAGGCCTTTGACACCATTCCCCACTCTGGCATCATAGATAAACTCACCAGCTTGAACATTAACCCCTATGTCACGAGATGGGTTGCCGACTTGCTCATGGATAGAACACACATGGTCAGAGTTGTGGGTGCCATGTCCGACTCTAGACCAGTCACAAGTGGCATTCCACAGTGCTCGGTCCTGGAAACCCTCCTGTTTGGTATATACTTCTCTGAGGTACAGGCAAGCACAGGAGGACTATGGCTAACCAAGTTTGCAGATGACTGTAAACTGGGGGCCATAATCGACTCTCCGGCTGACACAGACATCCTCCAGAAGGGTCTTGCAGAGACAGATACCTGGTGTCAGAACCATGGCCTCAGGCTAATTGCTAAAAAATGCATAGTCATCCCCTTTGGGAAAAACAAAGTGCCCACGAATTATCACATAGGTGGTAATCCACTAAGTACGGAAAATGTAATTAGGGACCTGGGAACCAAGGTAGATAGCAACATCTCCTTTAATAACCACATTGCCAAAGTGGTTAGAAATTCCTTCTATGTAGCCCATCTAATCACAAAAGGGTTCACAATCATCTAGATCAAGAGAGGTCATTGTGCCCCTCTACTCATCACTCATTAGGCACATAATAGAGTACAATGCCCCATTTGGAATGTACCTTACTCGACACCTGCAACAACTGGAAAGGCCAAAGAAGTACCTCACAAAGAGGATCATGGGCCTTAAACAGATACCCTATGCAGCTCGATTAAAGAAACTCCAGCTCTACTCAGTTGCTTACCGCCTGCTCAGAGGTGATCTCTGCCTGACGTATAAGGCCATGTCTAACCCAGAATTAATGGGCATGCTCCACCTCAAGAAAACCAAATCTCTGAGAGCCACATGCTCCAGTGAATTAAACCTCATCACAACAATAAACAGGACATGCTGGAGGGATAGATTCTTGTCCCAGAGACTTCCTCGCTCTGGAATAAAATCCCACTTTTTGTTAGGAAGAGTACCTCACTAACCCTCTTCAAGAGAAATCTTGACAAGTGGATGGGAAATTGTAAATTCACCCCTGGGATCACTTCAATGGCCCTGCTAGACAGAGGCCCAGGAAACTAATTTAAAAGGGAGGCGAAAGCCAACACATTCTGGCTAGGCTTATAAATGCCCTTGGGCAGATAGCTTAGTACCTTCCTATGAACTTATGAACCTATGAGATCAAACACAGTTTTAATTCTTTACATAACAGCTTTCTCCCTGCAGGGTGCACTGTGGTTATTTAAGGATGGTGTTGTAGGAAGGTCAGTGATTTTGAGGCAGTTATTTTATGAAAGCACTCAATCCTGTTGTGTGTATAATAAATCTGTGTCTTTTTGGAATTTATTCCTGTCTGTTCCTGGATTTACTTCTGGCTGACTGGCTGTGTATTTCTTCATTTGTTTGCACTGTGGTCACATTTTTGAAGTTCAGAATATAACACAGTTTTCTGACATTTAGTTTTCTTTACATTTGTAAAGCAAGCCTGTTGATTATGTTTATATTTATAATGACATAGAATTATCTACAAAATTCTATTTAGCTAGGCTAGCAGCCTTCACAATCCACCCCCGCCCCCTCAAGAACTCAAGCTAGTTTTTTAAGTGAACCTTGAGAAACCTTGCTTGAGAGGGTTAGATCTATCTGGGTGTACCTTACCCCATTCCCTGTCTTGAGAGCCCATCTGCATTGGCATTGCTAATCTCACTATGGTGCTTCACTTACATATCATAGGTTCATAGGTTAATAGGTGTGTACTAGACAAATGGTCCCGGAGCCTTTACAAGCCTAGCCCATTTGCTTGCAATCCTAGGATCCATCTTAGCAACTTGGCATTTTGCTGCCTAGCTCGATTTAACCATGTTAGGGGATTGTGATCTGTAACTATAGTGAATTTCCTTCCATACATTTAAGGCTGAAGTTTCTGCATTGCCCACACTATAATTTGACATTCCTTTTCTACAGCTGCATAGCATTCCTCCCTGGGTTGGCGCCTATGACTGAGATAAACCACTAGGTGCGCTTCTCCCTCTGAAGAAATCTGGCTAAGTACAGCCCCCACCCCATGATTCAAAGAATCCACCTGAACAACAAATTCTTTGCTGTAATCTGGACTGGCTAACACAGGGTGTCATTCCAAAGCTTCTTTAAGCTTCTGGAATGCCTGCTCACATGTTGCAGTCCATGCTACCTTATATGGCCTGCTTGTTCTTGTCAGGTCTGTGAGAGGAGCAGCTATGGTACTATAACTGGGGACGAACTTTCTGTAGTACCCTACTGTCCCTAAGAATGCCCTCACCTGCTTTATGGTAACAGGTGCAGACCACGCCTGAATGGCTTCCACTTTGGCAGGTTCTGGCCTGATCTTACCACTCCCCAATCTATATCCCAGGTACTCTGCCATACCCACCTGACATTTGCTTGGGTTAATGGTCAACCCTGCCCTCTGTAGTCTACCCAGAACCTCCCTGATATGTTGAAGGTGCTCTTGCCAGGAATGACTGTAGATGGCAATATCATCTAGGTAAGTAAGGGCAAACCTTCCTGCTCCTGCTAGGACATAATCTGCCAGGCTCTGAAAAGTCATTGGGGCATTTTTCATCCCAAAGGTCATCCTTGTGAACTCATACAAACCAAAAGGAGTCACAAAGGCTGACCTCTCTCTAGCACTGGGAGTCAAGGGCACCTACCCGTAATCCTTGGTAAGATCAATGGTAGTAAGATACTTAGCCCCAACCAATTGCTCTTAGAGCTTCATCTGTCCTAGGCATGGGGTAAGCATCTGACTATGTGTGAATATTTAATTTCCTGTAGTCCACACAGAACCTGGTGCTGCCATACTTCTTTGGCACCAGCACCACTGGGGAGGCTCAGGGACTACTGGAATCTTGAATTACCACTAGTTCCAACATTTCCTGTATCTCCTCCCTGAGAGTCTATTTGCCTCTCTTAGGCACCCTATGAGGGGCTTGCCTAATAGACCTTTGGGGTCCTGTATCCACCTGGTGCTGCACCACATGGGTGCACCCTGTTTCCCAGTGAACATGTCTCCAAACTCCTCTAACACTCCATGGATTTCTTGAACCTGGGTAGGAGATAGCTGCTGGGACATTGCTACCCCTTCCACTGAGGTGTCAGTCCAAGCCTCACTGAGGAGATCAGTCACCAGATCTCTCTCAGACTCCTCCCACAATCCACGACAAATGCTCAGCACAAGGCCCTCCCTATCATGGTAAGTTTTCATCATGTTAACATGGTACAATTTGTGCCCCTGCTTCCTGCCTAGCGGTTCTACCATGTAGTTAACATCACTGACCTTCCTTACCACCTTCTAGGGTCCTTCCCAAGCTGCTTGTTGTGTCTGACAGAAATGAGAACCATTACCTGCTGCCCTATAGCATACTCTGTAGCTTGAGCATACCTTTCATACCAGACCTTTTTCTGTTGTTGGGCTTCTGTCAGGTTCTCCTGGGCCAAGCCCATGAATTCCCTGAGCTTTGCCTGAGGTTTAGGACATATGCCATAACAGACTCCTTATGAATTAAATCTAGAAGCCCCCTCACCCTATGCCCATACAACAACTCAAAGGGTGAAAAACCTATGGATTCCTGAGGAAACTCTCTGTAAGCAAACAACACATGGGGCAAATATTTGTCCCACTCCCTCTTGAACTGATCTGCAAATGCTAGTAGCATGGACTTGATTGTAGAGTTTAACCTCTCAAAAGGACCATTAATCTGGGAATGGTAGGGGTGGTCTTTAGGTATGTCACCCCACAGTACTTCCACAGACAATCCAGCAGGTATGACATGAAATTGTCACCTCTGTCAGTCAGTATTTCTTTTTGGAAACCTATCCTGCTGAAGATCTCTAACAAAGCATTTGCCACCTTTTCTGCCTCAATGGAGGACAAAGCCACTGCCTCAGAGTATCTTGTAGCATAATGTACTACCACTAGCGTATATGTTTTCCCTGTGGAACTTGGGGTACTCAAAGGCCCCACAATATCCATAGCTACCCTCTGAAATGGCTCCTCAATCACAGGCAGAGGCATCAAAGGAGCTCTCACCTTGTCTCCTATCTTGCCTACCTTTTGGCACTGCTCACAGGTCCTGCAGTAGCCTGTTACATCTCTGGAAATTCCAAGCCAAGAGAAGTTCTGCATAATATGTCTCATTGTACATTTTATCCCCATATGACCTGCAAAGGGAATATCAAGGGCTATGGCTAGAAGCACCAGATGGTCGGTTCTAGACACTACCAACTGCTGTAATCTCTCATCTTCTAGCCCTTCCTCAGGGGTCCACTTTCTATACAGTAACTCTTTGTCCCAGTATACAGAATCCCCCTTCCTTTGAAAATCAGGCACCTCTCTAGCTACCTCTCTCAGGCCTTGTAATGTAGAGTCTGAGAGTGGAGCCTGTCTCCACTCTCTCTTTGTAACCCTTCCCAGCTCCCCTTCCACAGGAAGTCTGGTATACTCTGACAGTGGTGTCTCACTGTCAGCCTGGGTGCTACTGCTCACCTCTGCTGTTGCAGTTACTCTGTCCAAGGGATCATCAGTACCTACAAGCAGCTGAGGCTCACCTCCAGTCTCACTGCTACAGAGTAGATCCCTCCTTGAAATTACCATCTCACCAGTCCTGGCTGCAAGTTTGCAGTCTGACTGGGTCTCCCTCAGGTTACTAGACACAAAGCTATGTCAAACCCAGAGCTTTTAGACATGCTCCACTTAAAGAAATCCCAATCCCTATGAGCTACACGCTCTAGGGACCTAAACCTCATCACCACAATAAACAGAACATGCTGGAGGGATAGATTACTGTCCCAGAGACTTCCAATACTCTGGAACAAACTACCTATCTATATCAAACAAAGCTCCTCATTAGCACTGTTCAAGAAAAATCTTGATGATTGGATGGGAGATAGGAAATTCACCACGGGGATCACTTCTGTGGCTCTGCTCGACAGTGGCACAGGAAAATAATTTTCTTGGGTGGCGAAAGCCAGGGTACCTTTGGCTAGGCTTATATAGGCCCTGGGGCCAATAGCCTAGTACCTACCTATGAACCTATGAACCTATGAACATGCTTGTCTCCAAGCCTGACTGCATGTAACTGCAATAGCACATGGTACTGCATTATCAAAATCGTTCCCTATCAGGACATCTACAGTGATATCGTCAAATACACCTACTTGCTGTTTTCTTTTTCCACCCTCCCAGTCAAGGTGAACCCTATCCAAAGGATATTTGGAATGGGGTCCCTTCTAAAGCTCTGACTGGAGTAGACTGTCCAGGCAAGTAGTGCTCCTCTATAACCATTGCAGGCTTCACAATGGTTATGTCAGAGGTTGTGTCTCTCTTAGCAATGGCCTATTTTCCATTCACTATGATATGATATAACCTCTGCTGGTAGTTTGGTACCCTGGTTGTCTCAAGACAACCTACTGTTGGCATTGTGTCCTTAACACTTACTGGCTCCCTCACCTTTTGTTTCCCACCTTGCCTCAGTGGGCATCTATATGCCACATGGCCCAACTGGTTGCATTCAAAACATTTAAACTTAGGTCCTGTACATGTACCTGGACTAGTGGCTTCCTCTGTTACTGGCAGATTCTGTTGGGGCAGTCTGGGCTGCCCACCATGGGCACCATTAGACCCATGAGCAGCACTGGGTGTCCATTTCCTGTGCAGTGATGCCCTGCTTGCTAGGTATAGTTCTCCCTTCTTCCCCAGCTCATCTGAAGTAGCACATTGTCTATCAGCTAACCAGATCCTCATGTCCTCAGGCAAAGTGTTAAGGGCTTGTTCCCTCACCAAAAGGTTTCCCAGTCATTCAAAAGTGGGGACCTGACATATACTCACCCACCTATGAAAATAAATGCTTAGTTCAGCAACATATTCACACACACTTTCATCTGCCTTGTGTCTGTGCTCACAAAACCTTTTCCTATAAGCTTCAGGTGTTAGCTTAAAAAAGTCTAGTAAACAGTTCTTAACAGCAGTATAATCAAAAAATTCATGATCAGATAATTTAGACAGCACAGTTACAGCTTTGCCATGGAGTAAGGGGGTCAGGAACCATACCTAGAGCCTTTGGCCAACATCATACTGTTTACATACCCTCTCAAACATATGAATGAAACTATCAAAGTTATTCCCCTGTGTAAACTGTGGAAGAAATTTACTGAACTTTTGTGCTTCTGTGGTCCAGTTACTCCCTTCCTCATTACCTCCATGACTCTATCGAAGAATCAGCATCTCCTTTTCATGCTGCCTCTGCCTCTCCTTCTCCTTTGCTTCCAGGCATAGCAGTTTCTCATTCTCCTCAGCCTGTAGATGTCTCAGTCTCTCTGCTGCTTCTGTTTCCAAATGCCTGGCCTCCAACTCAAGTCTGCTTAGCTCCAGATGGATTTTTAAGTCCTCTGCAGAAAGAGTGAGCTGTCCATTCTCTGAGTGTTGTACATCTCCACAGCCAGTCTGATCAGCCTCCTGGTTACTATTCTCTGATGCAGCTGTGACCAAAGCTGCAACCATGTCTGCTTTAGTCAGGTTTCCATGCACCAGTCCTTTAGCCTGGCACATCTCAGCCAACTGGTTCCTTGTCAGCTTACAGTACTCTTCTGCTGACATGCTTGCCTGCTCTCGCTGCCTAAGCTAACAAAAGAAATAAAACAATTGTAATCTGAACTCTGAATATTCACTACATGACTGATTGAGAGTACAAAAACTCCTTCAATGATCACTGTACACAAGCTACAGGAATTCACTATCCACACCACTACACGCCAATTAGTATGTGATGTGGTTAATTCACCACTATCAAACAATTAATATTTGATGTGGATATCCCACCACTGCCACCAAGTAATATGCGATGCCCACGCACTGTCCCGGTAATCAAAGACCCTCAATCCTAACCACTAGCAGTAGTGAGGTCCATGCACATTGGGGGAATAACAAGCACACACACACACACACACACACACACACACACACACACACACACACACACACACACACACACACACACACACACACACACACACAGTAAAGTATACTTTTCATTTAGAGCACACATAGATCACAGTCAGTCTGTGTCTGGTTTCTCCATTTCTCTTGAGATCCCAAGTAAGACTCCCCACTGGCACAGCTATAGGGTCCAGATCTCAGCCTAGTGGTGAAGCTAAAACCTCCAGCAGCCTCTCTGTCCAACCAGTGCTTCCTGTCCCTGCCCAAGTAGCACACACACAAACACATACACACACACACACATACAATTTAAGATTTGATTTATATGCAAACACACAGATACTCCTGGTGAAGGCTGGCACAGATTCTCCAGCTGTGCCCCCTTTTTGCTCAGACTATAAGGTAGCACCGACTGCCACCAACCACTATCAGATACTATAAGGCCCTTCCCAAAGGGTGACCAATTTCACTGTGTAATGTTACTATTATCCAAATAGTAAGTGTGCCAAACAGCAAGACTATTGGAGTGGCTTGGACAGTATCACCAAATACATGCAATGTGCTCTAAGAGCTTAAATGATCTCTACACAAAACAGCCACAGTTGAAAAGTTTAAAAATATTTAACAATAAATAATAAAAGCACAAAAGCACAAGACAATTCTACTCAGTTCAGCATAGTGCTAATCATGAGTTCAGAAAAAAACAGGAACTTTAAAACAATATGGTAGGATAGTCTGACATAAATATAGACTACAGCTAGACTAATCTGGCTAAATTCCTATCTATCTCTAAGAGAAAATATGTCCTAAATAACTTTACTTACAAAGCAAAGTGCTGGTGAGTTGACAGCTTCAGACAAAATCCAAAATGATAAATCTTTCTCTCTGAGAAAGTCTTAAATTAATAACACCCAGTACTGCTGAGTCATTTCATATAACATCATTTTTATCACTTCTCCTTTAGTTCCCAGACTAACAGAAACTCAGAATTTACATTTCTTTGTAAGCTATGCCTGGCCAGGAAGGCACAGAAATACAAAACACTTTTACATGTAAAATCTAGCAATTGTCTCTGTCTTAATAACAGTAGAAATAATTTGCTAGAACAGGCATCCTGTCTCCGAGATTGAGATCAAACACAGCTGTAATTCCTTACTTAACAGCTTTCTTCCAGCAGGGTGCACTGAGGTTACATTTTTTAAGTTTAGCATGTAACACAGTTTTCTTACATTTAGTTTTCTTTACATTTGTAAAACAAGCCTGTGGATGATATTAATATTTACAATGACATAGAATTATCTATAAAATTATATCTAGCTAGGCTGGCAGCCTTCACAACCCACATCACTTTTAGCACACCATTCCCATATCTCTGTCCTTCTTACAATGTCAATACTGCTACTCATATTTACTAAAAATATTCTAAAACTGCTGCTTTTCCTTCTTTTTAAGTTTAGAGGAAATGTTTTTTTTTTTTTTAATTTTGTTTTCTTATTTTTACTCTTTCTAATTTGAATATTTTTCTTGGGCTTATGTACAAATAATCCTTGATCATCAGAATCGGATTTTTCACTTGTCAGAGCCTCAAAAACTTCTTAGTGTCAACCCCTTCTCCTATCCTCTCTTCCTACATGCAAACTCTCTCTTCCCTTTTCCCCTCAATATTTTTCTTCTTTACAGTTTCTTCTTCACATAGTTATCCCTCTCCCTCAGCTTTTTGTTGTTCTTCCTTATGCATTTTTATTCCCTTCCCCTTCTTATTCGTTATTTACTGTTTACTCTTGGCAGTTAATCCAAAAGTATCCCTGTTTCTTTACACAGTCTTCATACAGCCACACACCATCTTGCTACATGTACTTTCTTCCCACTCTGGTTACATTGTATCTTGTCACAATCATAAATTAAATGAGAAGTGCCCCCCCCCCCAAAAAAAAAAAAAAAAAAAAAAAAAAACACGAGTTAGACTTGCAAGTATATCTTCATTTCTCTATGACCAGCCACAAAAATAGCATTTGACAAGCATTTTACCATATTTTTTTCACATTTCAAAACAGCTTCCAATCCCACCCTCCATTTTATAAGTTTCTCTCATCTTTCACTTTCACAATGTTATCAACAGTTTCACACAAACCATGCATGCTTTTTAAAATCTTCTTTTTCCAGTTCATCAATATAATATTATTTCATAGTCCATACTTGTCCATAACGTTCGAATAAACATCATGTCATATGGCATCTTTTTACCTCTCTTTTACATTTAGGGTTGCCAGGTTTCTTTGTGGCTAAAACCGGACTAAGGTCACGCCCCTCACATCACTCATAACTCCACCCATTCCCACCCCTCTCCCAACCATGCCCCTCCCATTTTATGACATCACTGTGACATCAGCTGAACAGAGGGAATACCCTCTCTTGACACTGCCAAAAGCAGAGGTAATGTATTAAAAAAAAAAAAAAACATGAACTTCCAGACAAAATTTATAAAACATGCTCCATGTTAGGTTTGGGACATGTTAAGTTTAAAAAAAGAGTACAGTAGATAAGACATACATCAACCTGGACAGCAAAGAAAATCCTGTACCATACCTGTCCTTACTGAAAGGGTTTAAGGCACAGTGTGGAACAAAACATTTATATACAAAACTACACAAAATAATTACCACAGGGAAAGCCAAAAATATACATAAAATTATATACAAAGCAGGAGTCAGTCAACTGAACAGTTCTAATGTAATGCATGCAAGACCCAAATTACTGCAACTGCACAAGGACAGACACCTAGCCACAGTCTCCAAGCCCCAAGACACTTACATCTACAAATGGACAAATGCTGAAGCAGCTCGCAGTTGAATAAATGACAATTCTAATTACCCCTAACCTGCCAGGATTGCCAATTCTATGATGCAAAGACACGTTCCACACCACAGCAACTATAACAATAAAGCTGTCTTTTTAAATTTTAAAATCTAGTCCTTTCTGGGCTCTTCCAGCACAAAAATGCCAGATGGTTTTAGGAATGGGAAGCAGTGTTCCAAATATAGAAGCACACATTATGTTGAATCAAACACTGAAGTCGCCCTCATGGTAAAGCCATCCTACTCCAAATAATGCCAAAAATGCTACTGGTAGCACAGATATAAATCTGGCCATCCTGTTAACTACAGTTAGGAGGTTCCCTGAGTTTAGGCAAAAAGACTGCAATAACCAGTAGGTATACTCTATTCCCATAATAAAAAAGCCTATGCCAATGACCCTTCATGATTAGTGAGGAAAATAGTTTGTAGCTCAGTTTAAGTTGTATTAATATTCCATTAAAAAGCCTTAAACGAGTTGCATTAAACCAAACCCGGAGGTATGACCCAAACTACCATAGCTACAGAGCTGACCTATTTTCAGTTACTTTCTCAGGGTGCCAAAAATCACTGTCACTGATTTCTTTGGTATTCTCTTCATAGCAGCGGCAGCCTCACAAACATACACACACACACACCCCTACCTCTCTGAATTTGTCCAACCATTTATTGTTGTTGTGGTCCGCTGTGAAGTCCAAACTCCAAACGTCTTCTGGAGACTGGAATTCAAATTCCACCACGCGGTCGGAAGATGAAGACGTCATGTAAGCAATTTCAGCTTCTTCTGCATCAGTGCATGCGACCAGACGCAAAGGGTGTTCTTAAAGTAGAACACCCTTAAAAACAATTTTTTTTTAAATTAAATGAAAAGATTTTATTTTTTCTAGACAAGAAAAGGCAGTCGCCGTTTTCCAGACAGGGTCTCTTATTTCTGGACAGTCCGGAGTCAGGTAATGGCTCTAATTATAGCCAAAAAGCACACCAGGACTAAAGGCAATAAGGAGGGGAGAGAGAGAGAGTAAAGATGGCATGGGAGAAATGCTTGAGACCGTGTCAGTGGCACAAAACCCAGACTTCATGTGTCCGGTTTTGAATAAAATTTGTAACCGGACATTTAGTCAGAAAACCGGACAGTCCGGTCAAAAACCGGACACCTGGCAACCCTATTTACATTTTCAATTCTCTCATTATACTAATATTTTCCTTTACTATTTACCAAAATATGCAGACACCTCCTCATTTCTCCCTGTTCACTACCTCTCAACATTTTCTTAAAGTTGAACAAATGAAATTCCTGTATACAACTATTGCACTTCAAAATTCAAGCCCAAAGGCTAGAAAAAATAACAGGAATACCGGATAACCACTGATCGTTTCTTTTTTATTCACAAGTACTACGGAGACACACCTTGGTTGAGCGCTTTCATCTAGATAACTAGATTTCCTCAGAACAAACAATACAAACTTCATGACACTTAAATACTAAAAAAATCCCGCCCTTTAGATCAATTAAACAATTAAATATATTTCATCACTATTAAAATTTAAAGAGAAAAAATTTTTTTTCTTTTCTCTCATGTTAAAAAGCACAATGCAATAATCAAATTTGAACACAACCATATAACTAATTGATATCATTCCTTAAAACTGTGGTTTTTAAAAACACATTAAACATATATCTAGCAACACATAACATAATATGCATCTATTACCATGTGTTGAGTACCATAAAATATGTACCTCTAAATCTATTATATTAGGTATACTGATATTGTCACCTACAATATGGACTACTAATTCCTAACCCATATATTACATACTCAACTTTTTACTCTTACGCTAGCTATACATTCAATCTCTATTATAATAAAACTCCTTAAGTATAATTCATAGTGTATTGGATGTATATCTAAAAACACCTAAACTAACACATTATATACTGTATTAAATACTATTTCATTATCCACATAAAACTATCTACACTTGCATAATTGTGTTTTGCTATGTTCTTACTAGTGGCTTTGTGGGGATAACTTCATTTAGTCCAGGGTGTGTTGCTGCATCTAATTTTAACTGCCATCTTATTTCTTTTTCACTAACTCTGGATTTGATGTTACCTCCTCTGGGGTTGGGTATAACCACATCTAGTATTCCAAATTTGAAGCCCACACATCCTGGGTTATTTAATATATGCCGAGACAATGCATTGTTGGTATCCTGTTTATTGATACAATAAATATGATCATATATTCTATTCTTAAGAAAGCGGTCTGTCTTTCCTACATAATAGCTTTTACATGTTTCACATATTGCCAAATATACTAAATGTTTCGTTTGGCAATTTCCAAATTTAAAGATTATCTTTGTCTTTGTTTTATTCTTTAAAATAATAGTATTATCTTCATAAATGTATCTGCAGAAGTTACAACACCCACATCTTTTTGTACCACTTTTTTGCTTTGTATAACTTTTGTAATAATTTTGTTTGTATTCTATAATTCTTTTTAAACTATTACCTGTTTTATATACAAAATGAGGCTTAGATGGTACTTTATCTTTTATCATCGTGTCACTTGATAGTATGTTCCAATTTTTACTAATAATTTCTTTAACTTCATTTGTGTGTTTACCATATTTCACAATACAAGCTTTTTTATAGTTATTAGTTTGAGCATTAGTCGCTCTAACATTACATATACCAATACCTAATAGTGGTGGGTATTTTTTTCCCCATTCACTAGATACATATGTGATTATGTCATTTAACATTTTTGCCGGGTAACCTTTTTCCTTAAATAATATGCCTATGAAGGTCAATTCATCCTTCATTTTATCCCTAACGGATGTCATTCTGGCTGCCCTTATGCATTGACCTTTGACTATGTTGTATTTAACCCTATATGTGTGGGCACTATTAAAGTGTAAATATCCATTGCTGTACGTTTCCTTCCTATATATTTTAGACTGGAAGGAATGCCCATCATTATAGATATATACATCTAGATAATTAATACCTTTCGTGTCATATTGATGTGTAAATTTTAGATAATTAGTTGATCCATTAATATACTCTATGAATTTATTTAATTCATCAATATTACCCACCCATAGCAAAAAAATATCGTCCAAAAACCGGACGTATGTTTTGATGTAGCTCATCCAAATGGTTTTGAGTACATATTCCATTTCCCAATCTAGGAGTACCATGTTGGCATACATGGGGGCACATGCTGTCCCCATTGCCACTCCAGAAATTTGTCTATAGTACTCTCCTTCAAAGAAAATGTAATTATGATCAAGTACTATATCCATAAATGATGTTAACAATGAAATATTGTGTTGTTCCAAATCACTATAGCTATTTAAACTATGAATAAAACTTTCTATACCTTCGTTCTTTGGTATGCATGAAAAAAGATCTTTTATGTCTATTGTAACAAATGTTACATCAGGCGTCCATAGCTCTTGCTTGAATATTCCCAGAAATTCCCATGAATCCTTAATAATATGTGGAATTTTATTATACATATGCTTCAATTTATTATCCACAACTTTTCCAAAGGGAAATGTTTTACTCGCACTACCTGATATTATAGGTCTGAATGGTGGTTCTATAGGGTTTTTATGTACTTTAGGTATCCCCCTTATGGTAGCCAATATTGGAAATTCAACTTTTAAGTATTTGTATAATTCTTCATCGATTCTATTTTCTAATAGGTATTCCTCCAGGTAGGAGTCAATTCTGCTGTGTGCTATATTTACCTGATTTAAGGATGACTCTTCGTATTGTTGAGTATTATTAAGAATTTCAAATATTTTACTACTATATTTCTCTTGATCATACAGCACTATTCCTCCTCCTTTGTCTGCTGTCATGATTCTTACATTTTCTTTACAAATAGAATCTACTATTGTTTGTACTTCTTTATACTGAATGTAATCACTCTTGTTGGATTTATGTTTATTATATAACTTATAAATTTCCTTATTGATCACATTCTCAAACGATTCTAATGTTTTTGCCATAGGGGGAGTGAAGGAGCTCTTCTTTCTTAATTCCATTGTATTGGCTATATTGGAACCTTTGTCATGAAAAAATACTCCAAGATTTATCTTTCTAAGAAATAATTTCACTTCCACCAATGTATCTATTAAATCTAAGGATTTGTCTGGTATATATTTCATCCCTTTGGAGAATATGGATGCAAATTCTGGTTTCACTTCCAAAGAACTATAATTGTATATTTTGACTTCTCCATCATTGGATATATGGACAGGGCAGGGCTCCCCTACCTGTTCATCCATCACACTTGTACAGGATCCTGTTGTTAAATTACTGAAATCACTAGTGTGTTGTATTAAACCTATTGTATTTTCCTGTATCTGTTCCACTTGTTTTGCCCTTTCCCTTTCCGGTTTACTGTTTGCCATCTGCTTTGATGTCCTTGATCTAAAAAAACATCTTCATTGTTCTGGAAATACATTTCATTTTGATTACTCACACTTGTATTTTCCCTATACATTTCTTTAACTTTTTTGATATTCCATTTGTATGCTACACCTTGCTCATACTGTTTAACATCTCTTTCTAACTTCTTACACTTTTTTTCAAACATCCTCTTACTTGTGTTTTCAGCATAATCATATTGTTTGTAAAACAGTTTATCCCATTGTGGAAAAAGTATGTCTTTCCGTATTGTTTTGTCCATGATTTCAATTTCACTTAATAATGTACCCAATTTCAAATCATTATTGCTTATAATGAATTGCATGAATTGTTTTCCAAAATCATTAAACATATTATTACACATTTTTATATTTTCAGTATTCATCTCAATTCCCATGGGTTCCTTAAAAAACCGGAGGCCCATTGGGACTATATTACTATTCAAACACTTTCGCAAATACATGTTATCAACTTGTAATGCCTTTATTTTAGTTAACTTATTCCCAAAACCAAAGATCATATGTTTTAGGGAATTGTACTGCTGTTCATCTTCATTAAAGTTGTTTTTTACTGCACTTTTTTTATCAAAATCAAACGGTAAATACATAAAATTCTCAACATTATAATTGTCCATTTTTTCTTGATTTCCCAAACGGGAAAATTGATGTACAGTACCTTTTGGTATATGTTTGGCGGTGATATTATGTTTGTCCTTTCCGCCATATGTCCTTTCCAGTTGTTGCCTTTTCGGTTTAGCCCCTGAAATCAAATAAATCTCTTCTTCTTGGTTTCCTGTGACTGGATTGAAGTCAAATGATGTCTGTTGAGATTCTGCATTTTGGTGCGTATCCTTCCTCGGCGTACAGCTCAGCATGAAGGGAGACGACGTTCTTCTCTGCCCATTAGGGATCTCCTCCTCGCTCGCTTGGCCTAATGAGGAACGGGATGACGCTAACACGTTGCTTTTAATAGGCGGAACTTGGTTTCTTAAAGTGCCAGTCTGCGGTGTTAATAGTTCAATAAGCCGTGAAAGTTCACCTTTTATAATGGCCATCTCCGAATGTAACTTGTCGACTTCTTCCCTCGTAATAGGGGTTCCCAGTGTTGAAACATCTTGTAGTGAATCCATTGTAGTCAACTATTGAACAAATGAAATTCCTGTATGCAACTATTGCACTTCAAAATTCAAGCCCAAAGGCTAGAAAAAATAACAGGAATACCGGATAACCACTGATCGTTTCTTTTTTATTCACAAGTACTACGGAGACACACCTTGGTTGAGCGCTTTCATCTAGATAACTAGATTTCCTCAGAACAAACAATACAAACTTCATGACACTTAAATACTAAAAAAATCCCGCCCTTTAGATCAATTAAACAATTAAATATATTTCATCACTATTAAAATTTAAAGAGAAAATTTTTTTTTCTTAAAGTTACTAGCAGAAAACATTTTTTTTTCATTTCAAAAGTGCTTTCAAGAAAAACAGTTAAGAACTTTGGTGTACCATCCTGAAACTGTTGGCTTAGTGGAATATTTTAATAAATGTTAAAGTCTATGTTGAAAGAGGCCATAGGACAGGATGACAAACACTGGAAAGAACCGCTTCCCTACCTCCTTTTTATCATAAGGAGGGTACAAAGTGCTCAAAGCCTCAACTCGTTTGAGTTAGAGTGATAGATATCTGTGAGGCTGACCAGATGTAGCAAAAATAACACCATCCCCAACCCATTTAAAACAGTGATTACAGACTTGCAAGGGAGGTTAAAACTGTTATGCCAATAGTTAAGAAACATCAGCAAAGGATACAAAAGTCAAACCTTGCAACAGAGAGTGTATGATAAAAATGTCAGGATTAGGGAATCTAAAACAGGGAGGAAACCATTAGTATTAGTTCAGTCTAATAAAAAGTAAGCATTTCGCAAGATGTCAAAGACCCTTTGAGGTAATAAAAAAAATGAATGAATAAAGTAAATTACAAAATAGGACATACCATAAAGGGAAGAACAGAAAAGACCAGAACAGATATATCACATAACTATGTTAAAACTATGGAAAGAATCTAAAACATCTGCAGTCATCTTAGGAGCTGAAATAATTACTAACAGTTCATTTTCATGGAATTATATCTCTGCTGTTTTAGTAGGTGAAACATTAACTAAGGCCCAGAAACAGCAAATAAAAGACTTTTAAGTGAAATAAAGAAATTTTTTTTTCTGAGTGTGCTAGGACAAATTTAAGATAACATCACATAATAACTAAGCCGGGGAGAAAGCAAATTTAGAAATGTATATTATACCAGAGTCCCAAAGAAAATCAATAAGTGGAAAAGTAAAAAAAAAACAAAAAAAAAAAACAAAAAAAAAAACCTAGGAGTTATCAATGAACCAACCTCCCTGACATCACAGATGCACAGGTGAAAGCTGCCCTCTCCAAAGCAAAAAACACAGCATCTATGGGACCGGACGGTGTCCCAGGCTGCGTGTTACATGAGCTCCAACAAGAACTGAACCCTCACATTAAGTCACTGTTCAAACTTAGCTTTACTACAGGACATGTACCCAAAGAATGGCGTACAGCTACAGTGGTCCCACTCCACAAAGGTGGTGCCACAAAGCACCCTGGAAACTATCGCCTCATAAGTCTGACTAGTCTGGTCTGTAAAGCTATGGAGCGTATTATCATGGAACTCATAAACAAAGACATTGGGAGCCTTCAGACACTGGACCCTACCCAATTTGGCTTTGTTAAGGGCAGATCTTGCCTCTTAAACCTAGTTGATTTCTTTGAAACAGTTACCAAAGCCATAGATGAGGGCAAGGTAGTCCACACAGCCTACCTGGTCCTCACAAAAGCCTTCGACACAATACCCCACTCAGGCATCATAAATAAGCTTACCAGCTTAAATATCAACCCCTATATCACAAGATGGGTTGCAAACTGGCTCAGAGATAGAACCCACATGGTCAGAATCGCAGGTGCCATATCCAAATCCAAACCAGTTACAAGTGGCATCCCACAGGGCTCAGGTCTGGGACCTCTCTTGTTCGGTATATACTTCTCTGAGGTTCAGACTAACACGGGGGGGGGGATTATGGCTGACAAAGTTTGCAGATGACTGCATACTGGGGGCCATAATCGAATCTCCAGCTGACACAAGCATCCTCCAAAAGGGTCTCACAGAGACGGATGCTTGGTGCCAGAGCCACAGCCTCTAGCTAAATGCTAAAAAGTGCATAGTCATCCCCTTTGGGAAAAACAAGGTGCCCACAAATTACCACATAGGTGGTAATCCATTAAGTACAGAAGAAGTAATTAGAGATTTGGGGACCAACGTAGATAGTAATCTCTCCTTTGATAATCACGTTGCCAAAATGGTTAGAAAGACCTTCTATATAGCCCACCTTATCACGAAAGGATTCGCATCTAGATCAAGAGAGGTCATTGTGCCCCCTCTACTCGTCATTCATCAGGCCCA
>NC_056729.1:1327731746-1327754246 GCF_019279795.1 Protopterus annectens
CACTCACAGTGGATATGTCAACAAATTCTGTTTAATGGTGGCACTGTTACTTTCCTAGAGTATTGAGTGATAGGGCTGAATATTTGAATATTTCAGTGATCTACTTTGGCCATAACCTTGGCAAAAAACTATGAACCAGTGAGTCTATGAGTTTAGAAGTTTTTTGTCATCCATGGGTAGTATGCATGTTTGTTATGTGTGTGAATAGTATGATTATTAGTTATGCAGGTCAATCAGTTGTGAAAGACATGACTTTTTTTCAGTAAAATCAGGTTATGATCATATATAACAGGAGTTGTTAGCATCAGTATGGACTCTGCTATTCAAAAGGTAGTAAGTTTAACCCAAAATTAAGAAAGTACACCTGAAAACTTAATAATGTTTCTGCTTCCATAAAATGCCATGTTAGCTTTATTATTATTGTAATGTTTTCATAACCAGAGAAGAAACAAGAACAACCAAAAACTTATTTATGAAACATGTTAAATAATAATTGAAAAACAACAAATATTAGAACTATGCACAGATTTACAGGGTTCAGCAATACAATAGTGTTTGAATTCAAAGCATATTATCAAATCTTTAACAGTAATGTAATTCAAACACCATATATAAAATAATACCACTAATTAGGCATCTTGAAATCTTTTGAATGAATAAAGATGCAGAAAACCTAATCCATTTGAATAGTAGAAAATGAATGACACCTTTATTGTTCAAGCATATAATAATTCTACCCCCAACATCTGATGTTTTCCTGAAAAGAGGTACATGCATCTTTATAAGTGATAGAAATTTTGAACTGTTTTTGTTTTGTTAGGAGTACAAATTGTGAGATCACACTTACTAAAGGAGAAGAAACAATCAAAGTGGGAAAGAAGAAACAAAGTGGTAATATCTGGTTTGACAAATACTTATTAAACCAATAATACTTCCCCAGAAGAGCAGATAGAAAAATTATCAGATTTTTGATTGACATTGTAGATACCTCTCATGTAGTAAAATGTGTTGTCACAAATATAGAAAGTTAAAACACATGCATGCGCACACACACACACACACACACACACACACACACACACACACACACACATATGCACGCACACAAGCACATACGCATATATATACAGATGGTCAGTTAGAGCAGCCTTTGAAAAAAAAAATGGCCAAAATGCGTCAGTCTACTCTCTTTTGGTGAACTACAAAAAGATGTACAGTTTGATTTACTACCTTAAATCCAGTGTTATGAGCTCCAAAGACAGCCTACTGAGGAACTGAAGAAACAGGTAAAATTGCTCAGCAATCCAGATATTTGTAATGCCAATCATGCAGAACATTGAAAAGTGGCGTTTAGAGATGTTATCATCATGATATCTAAATAACTATCAATACAACAAAATGATGATAAATTTCAGCAGTTATCTGTTCAGCCCCAGATGAAGTGCCACATTTAGTTTTGAATTACCAACTTTTGCATAAACATAGGCATAGACAAAATAAAAAAGGGGAAACAGGAAATATTTAATTAATCATGTTGCTTAAGGAAGTAAAATGAGAAATGGCAGCTGAAACATGAAACGGTGTAAGCAAATAGAAAAATAAGTTGCAAAGGAAGAAATGTGTATCTATGGAAGTATACCTCACTGTCAAAAAATAGTTATTTGATATTGAATCTATCAATATCTGCAAACTGATAAATGTTTGCAGTTCTATCAGTCAGAGTGTTTTCTTGGCAAAGGTTGTAGTAGTAGTAGAGGATTTCCTTTGTTTTGACTTACAGTGACCTTGTGGTTGAAACAGTAAAGTGAGGGGGTCCATGAAGGAAAAAAGACTGCTTGAGAGTGTGGCAGGCTTGTAGCTACTTCAACAATGTTTCAATGTTTTTGTTTTTGTTTTTTTTTTATTTTATTTTTAATTTTAACTGTGTGATGACCAACTATTGCTGATGCTATGGGTGTCTCTAAATCAGTTGTCATCAAATAGCTAATTAAGAAATAGATGTATTCACCTTATTCATTGAAAGGAAAGAGAAGAAGAGATGGGAGAATATCTTTTTGTAAATGTTAGCATTGGAATCAGTTTGCTTTGTTAATAAATGTCATGTTGGAGCAAAATTACAGCTATTTATAAGTGTGTGTGTGTGTGTGTGTGTGTGTGTGTGTGTGTGTGTGTGTGTGTGTGTGTGTGTGTGTCAGTGCATACATGTATTAAATGCCACCAAACAAAATAAGTTATTGAAAAAGGTCTACTAATGTAAAAAGAAAACAACAAATAAATTTTCATAGCAGATTGAAACCAGGAAATAACTTTTAATCACCACTTGAAAGATTAAAAATGTTAAGTGCTTTCATTCTTAGAATTACAATGAACTTCATCAGAACCTGTTTAAATCACATTACTCCAATTTAACGACCTTATACGATGTCATGTGATTTGTAAAAAAACAATCACAACCAAGTACATCTCCATAAAAGATCACTGAAATATTGAAAAATAAGTAAAAATTATTATAATTGCAATTTGTAAGTGCACATGTGTGTTTGTGAGTGTATGTGTGTGTGTGTGTGTGTGTGTGTGTGTGTGTGTGTGTGTGTGTGTGTGTGTGTGTTGGTGCATATATATATATATATATATATATATATATATATATATATATATATATATAAATCATTTAAATGGCTAACATGAGTTCTGTGGAGCTGGAGCAGTACTGAACTTCAGACTAGTGCTTGGGTCCATATGAGAAAGAGTACAGTTGCAGTCTAAAGACCTCGGTAAGGTCAGCTTAGAGGAGGCAGCTCACACTTTGGTCATGTGGACATCTAGCTTCAGAGCAGAAAGGGGCAGTAAAAACTGAAGTGAAGGGGTTAGGACTGGACAGTTGTTTCTTTGAAAAAGGGAGATGTTTCCTCAAAGTAAAGAGTAAATTAATGCAACAAAATGAGGTTAATATAGTGCTTCTCTAAGAAGGCAAACTGAAGGTCTGAGAAACTGGGAAGCTGAAGCTGATTATAAAGCTCATGAAGGTTACATTTCACTTATTGCAAAACACAGACTCATCAATATACTACAATCATATCACAGCATCAGGCTTTAGTAAAAAAGAGATAAAAGTAGTCATAATGTTAAGAGAATTAGAGGAGAGAAATAATGTGAAAGGGAAGTTAATAATTTGAGAGATGAGATGAAAGTGGAAGGAAAAAGAATGCCACAGAGTAATATTTATACATCAAACAGACACAAGACAGAGTTTTTCAGTATGACTTGAAAGAATGGAAAAGGCGAATTTAGCATGGGAGGAGGGTACAAGAGACTCCAGCCAAGGTGACTGTCGGAACCCATGTAACATCAGGATAAATGGAATCTAAGAGAGAGGGAATGGCAGTGAACTAAAGCAGTTTGTAATACAACTATTGCATGACAGATTCATGATAGCAAGAACTCAGGATACACTAAAAAATAAGATACACAGAGTGAGATGGCAGAAAGGGACAACAGAACACAAACTCAGGCATGTTTTAGCACATATCCATTCCTTTGTTGTAACAAAATTTATTTATTTATATTTATTTATTTATTCCAGTTTGGTGACCGGGGAGTTCCACTGGACTCAAGAGTCCATTTTCAGTGGAGGCTCAGGGAGAAAAGCTCCAGATAACAATTTACAAATAATATTTACATTGTTAAGCTGTGAAGGTTTGCATAACAAGTTACATAACATATAGAATTTTTTTCACATTCCTAAGTTACTTATCAGATAACAAGTTAAAAAATAATGTTTACATTGTTAAGCTGTGAAGGTTCACACAACAAGTACATAACATATAGAATTTTTTACATTCCTAAGTTACTTATCAAGTTGAAATAACAAAATAAATGATTCTTTTACATTGCATGCAGTAAATAGTTGTAAAAAAAATTTTTATAGCAGAAAGGGTGGTAGCTAGAGAAGGAATCCAATACCAAGTATTAAGAAGATTACAAGTAGTTATGAAGGAGAGGAAGAGAGACATAAGAGTGAGTGGCTGGGAGGAGACTGGTTATAACTTATAGTAAGATTATAAGAGAGAGGTTTGAAGGGAAAGGAGGTTAGCCAGGAGAGAAGGAAGGGGGGAGGTTGGGAGGTATGGTGTGAGGAGTGCAGTTACATTTTCTGTGAAGAAGCAGGTAGGAGTGTAATAGTCTTTTGAAGGTGTTTAGGTTGTCACAAGCTCTCAGAGTGGAGGACAGGGCATTCCATTTTTTAGCTAGAGTGAAGGAGAGTAGAAGCTGACCAGCAGGACGCTTTGGTTTGTAGATGGAGATGAGGTTTTGGTGAGTGGATCTAAGGGGTCTTGGAGGGCTGTAAGGTTGGAGGATATTAGATAAGGCAGGGCAGCTGGTGGGTTGATATAGTAATTTGTGGGCTGAGACTAATTGCAGGAAGTCTAGCTGATTACAGAGTTCTAGCCAGTTTATAGTTAGTAAGGAGGAGCAGTGGTGGGAGGAGGCTTTTGCCTTAGTGGCAAATCTGGAGATTTTGTTGTAGCATACTTCTAGTTTGGAGGTAAGGGTGGAGGATAGATTAGTGAGTAGAGGAGCACCATAAAGAAGGGATGTGAGAAGGTAAGTTGTGGCTAGGGTCAGTCTAGTTGAGGGAGAGAGGAAGTCATTATTCCTGTAGAGTAGGCCGAGTTTTATGTGGGTTTTCAAATGAAATGATAAAGCAAACAAAAACACAGAAAGGTTTCCTGTCTGCAAGGATATTCATAAAGCTTGTCTAGGATTACTCAGAAACACTCTATAGGAGAAAGAAAGTTTAGCTGGAAGTATTAAAAAAAGTAAGAACGAATGGACCAGCTGCATGGCTGAAATAAAAAATAAAATAATTAAATAAAAATCTGAATCTTGTTTAAGACATGCACTGGGAGAATATCTGTAAATACAGAAGTGGTGATTCAGAGAGACTAGGGGGACATGCAACATTGGATGCCAAAACCCATACCGGGAAGAAGACATGACCAGAAAATACAGAAAGGTCACATGCCAATAAGAGATGAGCAGAAAAAATAAATAAATCACAAAGACAACTACACAGAGATGAGAAAAGTGACAAGATAGTAGAGGTAACAAACATGAAAGAGTTATATTATATTAACAGAACAAGAAGCCTCTCCCAGGGGAGATTTAGGCACAAGAATTAGAAAAGAAATAGAAGCAGAGACTGACAAGGGAGAGCTCTGAGGAGATGGGTGGATAACGCATTGGATATTTTGAGTGACAAAGAAGTAGACTGCCTGACAAATGAGTGTCTATATAAGCTAGATAGAAGTATATGTGATGGATAGCAGAGTAGAAGTGGAAGGCTGGGCTACAAAAGGAGTAAATTTGACTGCTGCAAGAGGAAAAGAATAAATAAGTGAAGGCATGAAGTGTGAAAGGCAGGTGACTGTGGACAGGGCAGGAATGATGTATTAAATTAGGGAGGAATTATGCATTAAATGAAACAGATCCTTACCAAGTGAAACACACTGAAAGGAACACAACATCAAAATTTTACAAAAAAAAAAAAAAAAAAAAAAAAAAGAACAAAAAAAAAAAACAGTTAACTCTGCTGAATACATGGAAACATATACCAGGACACTACACAGCATGTGAACAGCAGCACAGATTTTATTCTGCAGGAACAAGCTTAGGGCAAACCCCAGAAACAAACTCCCTTAGTGGAACCATGATATCAACAAGTTTTACAATAAAAGGAAGATAATTTTGACCATAAGTAAGAAGAGTAATTCCCAAAATGCTAAAACCCTTATTAGTGAGATAAATAAAAAATTCCAGAGCTTAAAAAAGTCCACCAAAGCCAAGTTTGAGGCTAAAATAGACATCTAAGCCAAAGACAATCACAAAGCATTTTTTACTTATGTTTGTAATCTCAGAAGCACAATGCAGAAATGTGTTGAGCTGATTGTGAGCAATCTACACTGAGGCTGAAGATGCAGCTAATTTACTGGTCAATAAATTCAGCTCAAACTTTACCCATCTCACTCCTTGATCTGTCCTGCAAGATATAGAAACCATCTCACCTCCAGTTATTACAAAAGACCATCTGCTGAAAGCGCTATCAAAATCTAAAAATACTACATTAATAGGTCCTGACAATATCTCTGGATGTACCAACCAGTCCAAAAAAACAAAAGTAGCCCAAGTGGAGCAGCTGGATTGGACTCACTCACCAAAAATGGATGACTCAGTAGTATAAAATCACAAATCCAGGAACAAAATAGATAAGTGCTTTCGTCTATATAATCTAGACTTCATCAGATAGCAGTTAAAACATAGATACTTCCTTTTTTACAAACCATACAGGAAGTGACATCATTTAAAGTTAATTAGGGCAGATAAATGACTTTCATTAAATATTCATGAGATGAATAAAATAAGATAAAATGAAGTCCTAAATATAGCAACAAACTGCAAGACACAAAACCCCCACAGCAATATAAATACAAATTAAATACATTAACTATAAAGACTGAAATTACAAATTTATAAAAAGACTGATGGTAATGTAATAAATAGAATAAAAAAACGTTTAAAACCATGTAAAATAACAATGTGATATCTGTCTGTGTAACATACCAAGCAAATATCCAAACTCCACGAAAAAACAGTTGTAACTCCACAGTTCACAAATCACACCAATTAGTATGTTAGTATTCTTAACGCAAAATAATTTTATTTTCCACAATATACGAAGCGTTTTCGCCAGTCAAAATAGAATAGCTTCTTCAGAGAGACGTTACAACTTTTTGAATATTGCCGCTCTTTATACACACAAAGAGACAGGCATGCTCTGTATAAGGTACACGTCATTTCCTTACCTTAAAATTCTTTATACATACGCATACATCCTTTAAAAAAATGCCTTAGGCGTATAATTATAAGAAAATTTTAAAATTTCTTAAGAAAAAAATTAAAAAGATTTTTAAAAGAAAGGGGGATTTTTTAGAAGGGAACTGTCCGTATCGGTCCAAACCAACTCCCTTCTTTTAAGAAACCCCCTCATACACAGGACTAAAATCTCCTACCATATCCATAACATTATTTCTATACACTATGTGATATGGTCTTAGAATAGGTGACTGTTACATCAGTCAACCACACTTTTATGCGAATACCTTGTCTTAGAAAATATGTTTTTATCATAAATGCAGTTCATAAAACTAAATACGTTTAGGGCTGACAAAGGTATTCTTAATTCATGTCACTGAGGCACCCTCACTCAATGTTAAGTATTAGTATGTCTATCTAGAACCTATAATATACAACAGTGGCAAAATAAAGTATCTTAATAGCTTCCCCAATTGCATTCACTCATTTTTTGCGGAAGTGAATTGGATATACAATGGCATGGTTGAAGCTATTAAGATAAGTGTGTATTAGTTCGCAAAATATTCCAATGGTTACTGATTATGTCCTGTAGTTGATAAGTATTAATATAATGCCTTGTGGATGTCTTTGGAATCTTTGGCAATTTTATTTTTGTAACTAGCTTTGGAGGATTTTATGAGGGATCTCAGTTTCTTACTGAGGCTGGTAAGGAAGTTTTTTGCATCCTGGGATTTTCCTCTTTTCTGCAACAGTTTCTTCCTTTTGTTGTAAAGTTTGTTTATGGCAGGGGACCACCAAATTGGCTTCTTTTTTTGGATGAGAACATCTTGGTTCTATTTGGGATGGCACAATTTATGCTGGAGTGGATGTGCTCGTACAGTGCCTTAGTGTAGGATTCAGCAGTTGAACTTTCAGCTCCCGCCTGCATGGGTGTCATGAAGTTTGTCACTTTTGACTTGAGTAGTATGAAGTTGGCTTTGGAGAAGTTTTTTATGGAGGTTTCCTTACTGGTGGGTGGGGGTGGGATGTGGATGTTAAGGGTGATTAGCTTATGGTCAGACCTGACTAACGAGGGGGTGACCATAGGTGTGGAGCATCGATTTCCCATGTTGGTAATGATCAGGTCTAGGATATTGGAGCCCCTGGTGGGACTATGGATTAGTTGATTCAGGGCATTGGAATTTATGAATTCCAAAACCGTTGGGCAAAGGTGTTGGTACATGAGTAGTTTTCCCAGTTAATGGCAGGGCAGTTAAAATCACCCAGTATTAGGGTGTTTGGTTCTATCTTAATATTTTCCAGTATGTTTAGAAAGATGTAGTGAGAATCTTGGGGTATGGTGCGGGATCTGTAGCAAGCTACAATTTGGATTGCAGTCTTGCCTAGTGTTAGTTGCACCTGGAGAATTTCAGACGCATTGTGTTGGGCAACTAGCCTGGTGGTGTGAATATCCTTGGTGAATATTGACACTCCTCCACCTTTAGTGTTTCGGTCCTGCTTGACACTTGATAAAGCCTGCTAATACCGGGCGAAAGCGCTTGTGGCAATTTCTGTGGAATAAAAGCTGTTTATTTTACTTCGCTGGTGCGTTGGTACTTCTTAAATTGAAGAAGCAAGTGGTATCCTGATAACATTTTTGTGCACGACTTGTTGCAACATCCATTGCCTCTGGACTGGTTGCGGTCAGCCGCATTTTCTTTTTCTTTGTATATAAGTTACTTAAGTTAAAGTCAATAAACTTCTATAGTGATGTGTTTGTATACAATAAAGATGCTTGAAGAGAACCCATGAAGACTCTTCTATTCTGTCCAAAGTAGAGTGCGACATGGTGCCAATACCATGATCACGTAGAATAAAATTCAGAGCCATGAGGTGCAAAGATGACAGTGAAGGGAAACTAAGAGAAACAAGCATGAAAAAGAGACAGAAAAGAAGCAAAGGTAATGAGAATATCCGCAAACTACTTATTTCATGAAAAGGACAAGGGCACAAAAGGCATTATTAAACAAGCAGGAGGCATAAAAGGCATTTGATAAAACGATTAACAGAAAAGAAAAACGAGCATGTTTAAAAGCAAGACGAGTATGTTTAAGGCAAAATGGACATGTCTGGAGTAAAATGAGCACAAGAAAAGTACAATGAGCATGAACAGAGATTAAGCAAGCAAAACAAATATAATAAAAGCAAAGAAAGAGGCACATTAGGTGTAAATAAAGCAAGGCGACTGCATGTTTTTTGGTAAAGTGCTGTGTTTTGGCATACCTATGGCTTCATATTGTATTAAAGGTATAACTAAAGTTTTTCAAAGTATCTCAAAGTGTGTAAAAGTGCTTACAGTATGTGCTTATTAATGTGCATGTATTTGAAAGAGATATTTGTGCGCAAAGTGCAACTATTTCATGAAGTGCCGTCAAAGTATAGCCATTTCAAAAATGTCTTGTGCTGAGTATGTCTATTCACAAAGTGCCGCCATTACAGAGTGTTCCTTGAACTGTAGAGAATTGCCTAGAAAGGTACTGCCATTTTGGGGAAGTTTCAGTGTGCTGTGTACTGTTTATTCGCAGAGTGTCATTACTTCAAAATGTTATTGACTCTCCTCTGGATTCACTAGTCCTGCATGGAAGCAGCCGTTTAGGAGCAGCACAGCAGTGTGGCATGCATATTAGTGAAGGCGTGCTGCCTGAGCTCCTAAATGGACATGTAGCATGTACAAGTGCACGGGGCGTGTCTGAGAGCAGAGCTCTCAGAATATACACACCCCTGCAATCAAGAACAGCAGTTTAGCAATAAGAATGAGCGAGACCGCTCATAGGTTTTCTCATACCCCCAGCAACATTCCCCCAAGTTTATAAGAGCAATAGTTAAAATATAAAATATAAACAAGCTAATTTTTTTTATCAAACAGATAAAATTTAACCGTAGGTGTGCATGTTTGCCCATTGTTTAGCTACGCATACTGCAGCTTAAATAGCACAAGAGGATAAATATCAAGATATAGGCAAATGAAGCAGCACTGCAATAGTGTAGTGGGCAGGGCATTCACCTTATGAGCAGTCATTCCCAGTTCAAGATTCACTCCAGTACATTCCATTTTCCACATCAAATCACTTTATGAACAATATTTTTTGTTGCATAACCTACTAAATAACATATATTTGTTAACTGGATTACTGCATTAAATGCAGATGTGAGGTGTCATTGTCATAATGTTGTAAAATCCACAGATAAACACAAGTGCCCCATACAGTATATGTACACATGAATCAGGGATACATATTGAAGGTACAATGTGTAATGAATGATAAATCCATAAAGTGTCCAAATCCACCACCTTCCCAAGAACCATTTTACATTTCTTTCTAAATTAGTGCAGGGGTAAGTGGGAGTAAGCACTATTAAGCAGTAGTAAGTGGGAGTAAGCATATTTAAGCAGTAGTAAGCAAGTTTAAGCCCATTTGCATGGGGCTAAGCAATGCGCATACAAGTTAAGCAATATTGAAGCTAACTCTCTGTAAGCATATTTAACCGGAGGTTAGCATTGCTTACCTTCGATCAAACGTGCAAACCCGCTTACAATTGCTTAAAAGTGCCTTAATCACTCTGTATGCAACAGCAGCTATTCTGGCTAGAAACAAAATAAACAGCCTTTGCAGGTCTTGAACACTGGACCCTGTACTCTATAGTCACAGTAGTTAACCAGTAAACCATCACAGCAGTACACAAGATTGAGGTATCACCAAACAGATCCTCACTATAAGAAAATCAAACTTAACATGTGAAAGGAATCTATATACAGTTTTATGTAGTATAACCTACTACATAACATAAATATGTGAATTGGAGTACTGCATTAAGTCCAGATGTGATGTGTCGTTGTAATAAAGTTTTGAAATCTCCTAATAAACACAAGGACCTCATACAATGCACGTGCACATGAATCATGGATACCAAATACATACATAACATGTAATGAATAATAAATCAATGCCAAACAGCAAATAGTATGCAAATTAAAAATTAAGCAATGCTAAGCATTGTAATAGCCCAGCTTACTAGATGTAAGCAATGTGTAGGCCAGCTAAATCAGTTTGCCCATTGGTATACCCCTTTAAGCAATGCAAACCTTAGGTAAGCAGGTTTGTCCATAGCTTAGCATTTTCAAAACCATCCAATCACAGCAAAGTGCAGGAAATCGGCCCTATTTAATCCCAACAAGCGGGAATACATCTCATAACTGGTTGCAGTTTCCTCCTATAGGCACTATGACTGGTATGGGAGAGGGTGTGCACTTTCAGGTGCAGCACTGGGGCATTCAGGAGTCCAAAGTCATGGCAAGACACCTTGTTAAAGACCACGAGCAGAGACTGCTGCAGGGCTAGTACTAGGGTTCCTAATATAAAATGGAAGCCTGGCACCGTCTCGCCCGTGACCTCACCAGTGCCACTGGCATACCTCAAACTGGTGAGCAGGTCAGGCATCATTATGCCGACCTGAAGCAGAGAAAGAGGGATCTCTTGGATCAGTGGATCCAAGAGGCTAGGAGGATGGGGGATGTCCCAGCCATTTGTAAGTATTGGTCCACTACCTGTTTAATAATTGCCAGCTCATGTATATTATGGATAGGTATGGCTAAATATTCCTCTTATGTCTTTCTCAGTGGCAGATGAGCAGGCTGCAAACCAGGAAGCCCATGCCTGTAGTTTGCAGCGGTTGCATCGCGAGGCAGGTTAGTAATACTCTTGCATGTACTGTCATAGGAAATAAATCTAAAAGTAGTAGTAAGTTAATTGCCTGTATAAAACCTGTATTGTTTAAGGCATGATCTGCATACACCAGAGAATATGGCAGGAAGAGTCTCATATAGGTTGTATGTAAATAAAAGGATAATAGCTTGACAATAAAGGTCTAACTGCTGGACTGCATGTGTTTACTCTGCTATCATATGGTAATGTAGAGTTGCAATCTCATAATAGCACTGTTGTATTAAGCAGTGTTACCCACACTGTGCTACATAAATAAAATGTGTAGGAATGTCTGTATATGACAGTTGTAATCACAAGAGGTCATATAGTACAACTGATAGAGACTTAGACAGAAAATAGTGAAACGATAGATAACATAATCCAAATAGCACACTCAACTGAGATGTGAACTGTTGTATTTTCAGCACACACAGCCATGGTTTGAATCCTGGGAGTGGTAGTAGGCTGTATGCAGAATCATACCGCAGAACTCTACAGATATGTCCAGAATGTCCAGTTAATTGGCCCATATCCACTACCTGTCCCCCTGGCAAATCATTGGGATGATCCCAGACGTTTAGGCAGCAAATAAGAAATACAACTGATTGTCAGACATCTATAAGAACAAACCTGTCACTCTAGCAACTCCCAAAATGTTATGAGACTAATAAGCCCAGTATGTCCCATCTCCACCCCCATGTTGTGAAGCTGTGACCAGAGTAACAGAGTGAGACGTATGTACGTAATACTAACGTGGAATCTGGTAATATGTGTGGCAGCATTCAGGTAGTGCTAACAAACATTGCCCCCACAGGTCTTTCAGATATGAAAACTGTGCATAGAAATAAAAGATTGATATCCTGGACTGGTACTGTTTACTCTGGTATTATATGGCATTGTTAGTGTTGCAGTTGCTCTGAATAATAAGGTATTATTCATCACTGTCACCCACACTGTGCTACATAATAAAACTGTCTAGGAAATTTTGTATAAGAGTGTTGTAATTACAAGGTCAGATTGTAAAACCACAGGAGAATTTTAGACAGAAATCAGAGAAGGATTACACAGCAATATCTATATAGCACACTCCACTGTGATGGACACTGTTTTATTTTAGCAGACAAAGTCATGGTTCGAATCCTGGGAGTGGTAGTAAGCTGTATGCAGAATCATACCCCACAAGTGTACAGAATTGTCCAGAATGTCCAGTTAATTGGCCCATATCTGCAGGCTGTTACCTTGTCCCCCTGGCATATCAGCGTGCTAATCTCTGATATGTAGGCAGCATTTCATGTCATATAACTGACTGTCAGGCCTGTACATATCTGGAAAATGTCAATGAAAACAAACCTGTCATTGTACAACTCACCAAAGGTTTAAGAGGGCAATAGTCAAAATATGTCCCAGTTCATCTGCGTGTGGTCAAGACATGCCCAGAGTGTGTGCAATAAGAGATGGACAGGTCTGTGCATAACATTAACCTGGAATCTGGGAATATGTGTAGAAACAGTTAGGTAGTGTTAACAAACAATACCTCCACAGGTATATCAGGTAAGCATTGTGTACTGCAGGTAAAACTCAGTTCATGTATATAGTTGTCTACATTCATACCACTGTCCAAACTAAGTCCATAGCGTAGTGTACTAATACCTGTAAGGTACAGATCACAGCACTGACTAGAAAAGTAATGAGAACTACAGGAATTTACTAGTTGTTAAATGACATCTCCCCCCCACACACCATATCTGTAACAATAAACTAAATACATAACTCAATCGGTATGTACTCCATTAAATCTACTGTTGGGACATATGTCCTATTGTTTGATAAATATTTAAATGTGTTTCTATGCATGTGCCATGTTGAAATACTCCCACATTGGTAGCATGCTGCCATCAATGTACCTGCATACTGTTGTAATGGCCACTGTGGTTCCATATATGCATGTGTTCTGTTTGCTATGCAATTGTTCCATATCTGATGTTTTGGGTTAATGGGAATATCTATGCATGCTGTTATACCGAATCCTGGAATTTTTTGACTATTACTAACCCACATATGTTGTAAAATTGAAACACCATAGCATGTTTGGGAAGGCCGGTGCCAGCGGACCCACCTGTCCCACCTCATCTGGCCGTGGCACCAAGCACCAGCACATCTTGGGCCCACTCCAGGACCTCCTTGTCTGCTGGTCCTGCACCAACTTTGGGTGGAACTGCCTCAGGGGATGGGGCTCACCCCCCCTCCCAGGAGCGTGCACAGATGGACACTGTCACCCATCACCATGTCCGGGACATGGTGTGCAGCAAGCTCTGCAGGGAGTTTGGAGATCTGCTTCACCAGCTTGAGGGCCGCATGTCGCAACTAGTGGGTCGGCCTGGCCCTCCTACTCAGCCCCCAGCACAGCCACCTTCAAGGCTGTGAAGATGCAGTGGTGAGTGCTCATGGGTGGGGACCTCATTCCCACTGTTTCCAATAGTGGGCTCATGAGATTCTGATTTTCAAACACCCCTCCCCATCAAGGTGTTTACCTCTCACATGCCATATATTGCCCCTGTATGCTGTCTTGTCATTCTTGTCTGTTATCCTACCCAACCTACCTCCCCAAATATACCTACTATCCCTCCCCAATATCACACTCTCACCTGAAAAAAGGGCAATCTGTTCCCCCCAAAAAATCTCACCACATACATAGCTGTCCGTTTCACACACATTTCCACTGGACACATGTAATCTGGTCTAATTGGATTCACAACATATTATTGTTGTCCTCACCCCTTTCTCAGGGGTATGAGTGTCCAAATCTACCTCCAAATCAGTATATAGGCACAGCTGTGCTGTAGAAGAAAAGGGCAGCTATGGACCTTTCTTTACACCCGTCCTGCACATCCCTAGCTATTTTCCCTAGTGTCTTTCCCTCTTTGTGCCCTTTTTTCACCAATTTCCTATCAAACGTTTTTCATTTCCTTTAAAGAAATTAGCGCAGGGGTAAGCGGGAGTAAGCACTTTTAAGCAGCAGTAAGCAGGTTAAAGCCTGCTTGCATGGGGGTAAGCAATGCCTATACAGGTTAAGCAATTGAGAAGCTAAATCAGTATAAGAAACTGTAACTGGAAGTTAGCAGTGCTTACCTCCATGCCAACCAGCGGAAACCCGCTTACAATTGCTTAAAAGTGCCTTCATCACTCTGCATCCAATGGCCCTTGTTCTGCCCAGCAACAAAATAAACAGCCTATGCAAGGCTCAAACCTACAACCCTGCACACCATAGCCAAAGAGATGTATCACTAAAACATGTCAGATATACATAACCCTGATGTTTTCACAAACATATCATCCAGCACAATCATTCAACAGTACAGGAAATGTATTTATACATAGGTTCATAGGTTCATACTAGGCTATCTGCCGTAGGGCATTTATAAGCCTAGCCAGAGTGTGTTTGGCTTTCATGTAGATATATGTGTGTGTGTGTGTCTGTGTGTGTGTGTGTGTGTGTGTGTGTGTGTGTGTGTGTGTGTGTGTGTGTGTGTGTGTCTGTGTGTGTGTGCGCATTTATATTTATATCTATCTATATCTATATATATATATATATATATATATATATATATATATATAATATGGGTCTACTGTAAAAGACTGAAAATCCACTTGTTCAAAAACGAACAGTGGATCCTTGGTTACGCGAAAGTGCACATTAAGGAACACAGGTGCCGAAGCACACTACAGTAGGGAAAGGGAATTTATGTGTTTCCCCACTGTAGTGCGATCTCGGAGTTGGTACATTTAAGTAGGGGGTGTGTGGGGGGTGCATCCCCCCCACATGGTGGGTGCAGGGGGGAGCTTGCCCCTGCAAAAACAATGTCCAATGTTCGCAGAAGTGCATTTTCGCTTAAGTGCACTTTTGCGTAACCGTGGGTCTACTGTTTATTTTTGAAAAAGTGAGTTTTCGATTATATACAGTAAACCCATACATAAATATATATATATATATATATATATATATATATATATATATATATATATCTATATATATATATATATATATATATATATATATATATATATATATATCTATACATACATCTATAGATATATATGCCTACATATATATGTATATGTATATCTCACTAACACTCTTCAAGAGAAACCTTGACGAGTGGATGGGTAACAGAAAATACACCCCTGGGATCACTTCACTGGCTCTTCTTGACAGAGGCTCAGTTAATTAATCAATGGGGTGGCAAAAGCTGACACGCTCTGGCTAGGCTTATAAATGCCCTTGGGCAAATATCCTAGTACCTACCTATGAATATATATACATATGTATATATATATATACAAATATATATATATATATATATATATATATATATATATATATATATATATACAAATATATATCTATAGATATAAAAGAGAACATAAATACATATATGACCAAAGGCACAGTTAATGGGGGTAATGGGGCCCAAGCTAAATACATCTTGTAAGTATTGATATCACCCCCCCTACCCCCCAACTGTTGCAAGTCACATACCCAGGACCCAACACAACATGGGCACAAGATGTTAACAGTAATCCATCCCATCTGTATAATGTCAGGATGGTATCAATAACATATCATGCAGTACAGTCTGGCTACCATAGGGAATGTACAATGTGGAAGCAATAAACATTCCAAAAATATATATACACACACACACCACACACACACACACACACACACACACACACACACACACACACACACACACACACACACACACACACACACACACACACACACACACACACACACACACACACACACATACGCAGATACATACATATATATACATATATATGTAACTACACATACACACAGAGAGATATGTATAGGAAGATACATATTTAGAGGGTGCACACCATACTGAACAGCCAGTGTTCCTACAGTTGCCACCTTATCAAATGGACAGTGTATGAGTCTGAAATTTGCCTGAAACATATACCCACAGAGAAGTCAAAGGATATGCCATCACACACAGGATTGCATAGATAAGAAAGTTTTATTTGTGTACTATTACAGTTGTATATGCCGTGTCATATAGCTGTTTAGACTTTGAAATACATATAAACAGTTTAATGAAACTCTCAAGCAGATCATTTAATACAGTAATCCAAAATGATAACATATGTTGCTGTCCTGGCCAAGGCCTGGAAGTAGTACAACAGTAAATACAGACTGGGCCACAGTATAACAATCAATCAACAGTAAGTAATGCAGATGTATAGTCCATCAGCCTCTAACTACACTCTGTACTCAATCCCTAGGGGGAAAAGACTTAAGCTGACACAATTGGATGTATCTGTTACATAACAATGTATAACTGAAAACCTCACAATCACACTGACAAACAGAACAGTCTGTATGGCAGTAAGCAGTAGGCCATCATTGGTGAAATGTATGGTAATGTACAGCCTTAAATCTTAAGGCAGCTTACTAGTGATATTCCTTACATGCTGTAACAACCTAGGTTATTTATGGTGCATACCCCCCCCCAATAGACTGACTTACAGGGGCATATAACACTGTTACATACACTGACCTCTGGACTGCAAAAGGGCACACATGTTTTGTGCAGATGGAGGCTACATATATATGGACCATACCCCACAATATGTGTGGGGGCCACAATAGCAGTGGAATGATGGCAGGAATGGCAGAATGACATAATCACAGGCCACTACATAACAACCCCTTACTTCATGTCATATGGACAAAGCCTGGTATGTAGGTGGAGGACAGAGGCTGGAACACAGGCCCATATGTGAAACAGTGCTACCATACACTGAGCATGTTGCTGGTGTTACAGGATAGTCTGCAACATACCCTTAGTCAGGAATATGAAGTCAGAAACAGAAATGGATGTAGCCATGTACTGATAGCACTCAACACACACACTGCCAGTGATATATCTGACACAAGACCTGTGTGATGGATAGACAAAACATAACAGGCACACCTCTGGCCATCATGTGGATGGCCCCACAGTTGAGAGCTATGCAGGCAGACTGCATTCCATGTTAAACTAGTATGTACACACAAACGCTGTAACTCTGGTGCTATACAATGCATATAACAACACTACTCACACTCTGTCTGTAGTTCTGGAACCTCATACAAATATGTTGCTGGCCTAAGTCTGCAAGTCCTCTTGTAAGAGGTATTGCTACCTGCTGTCTATAACACTGCTGCCCACACATAGGAAGTATGCCCACCATACAGGAAAGGTAAAGGGACCATGCCTACATGATATAGGGATTTATAGTATTGGTTTGCCATGACAGTGGTAATTGGAAGTGCTACACAGCATACTGCATGTGGGTAGTAAGTGGAGGGCATTGATTGGTGCAGAGGCTAGCACCTGCTCATGTGCATCACCTATAAAATCCATGCTGCAATCTATTCAAAGCAGCTCACTCCATTTACTGGAGAGAGAATGAGATAGAGAAAGAGAGCGAGAATGTGAGTGAAAGAAAGCTAAAGGCCAAGCCAAAGGCAAACGAAAAAAAAAAAAAAAAAAAACAATACAAAAAAAAAAAATCAAGCAAACTATCCAGAACAGACATCATTCCCACAACAGGTATGTGAAGTATATATGCATGTAACAGACTATAGTACTTGGTCCATAATAATGGGATAGATGATGTGGAATGATTTATTTGTGCCATCAGGTGTTGTTGTTGTAATGATGTCCAGCTGAACAACTGCTATGGACAACAGTGTCTGTCCCTGTGGGTAGTGGACCATGCCCGTCAACTGTGCAGAGCAGCACTGACTGACAAGATGTAAGCCATCATAGTGTGTGTTCTGTAATGGAAAACATGTATATTACTGTGGCCAATAGCTGGTGGTGGAAGTAATGCCATTATGATGGACACGTGGTTTCCAGAGCCCACCACTTGCTGGACACTCAAGTTAATGTGTAATGTAGCATGCTGAAATGCCATAGATGTGTAATAGGCTTACCTGCAATCTGTCCCTATATATACCCCCCTAATGTTAGGCTGTGTCCATATGTAGCACCTGTCTGTGTTGTAGCAAGGCAGAACAGTGCACCTGTGCAGGAAGGAGAGTTAGAAAGTGTGGACCTGATGTCTGAATGTACCCAATATATATATATATATATATATATGTATATATATATATATATATATATATATATATATATATATATATATATATATATATATATATATATATATATATATATATATATATATATACACACATATATATATATATATATATATATATATATATATATATATATGTGTGTGTGTGTGTATATCTGCATATATACAAACACACTCACATATGTATATAAATACATGTCCTCTAGTTTTGCATCACAGTGCTGCATGCTATGTGTGAGGGAACATCACATATATCAATACACACACACACATATATATATATATATATCTATATATATATATATATATATATATATATATATATATATATATATATATATATATATATATATATACACAGCAGTAAGTGTGTGCAACATGGACGGTTATGTCACATGTGAACCCCTTGTTCGGACCACATTGCCCTTGTCTGTGAAGGTAGGATTGGGAATTTGGGGCAGGATAGCAGGTATATTTGTGGAGGAGGGTTGGGTTGGTAGATAGAGAAGACAGCTTACAGGGATGGTATATGACACATGTGTTGGGTAAACACCCTGGATGGTGAGTGTCATCTGTGATTTGGAAGCCCCATGAGCCCCCATATGGAAACAATGGGAACAAGGCCCCCACCCATTCCCAGTCACAACATCAGCTTCACGGCCCTGAAGGTGCCTGGGCTGGAGGCTGAGCAGAAGGAGCACGTGGATGCTGTAATTGTGTACTGAGGGCCTCAAGGTGCTGTAGCACATCCCCCAAGTCTCGGTGGAGCTCCCTATGCACCAGACCCTGAACCTGACCTTGGGTGACAGGATCATTCCCTGAGGTGGTTCCACCTGAAGGTAGTGCAGGACCAGTAGATGAGGAGGCCCCAGGGTGGGTCCCACATATGATGTGGCCTGGTAATATGGCCAGATGAGGTGGCAGAGGTGGTTCTGCTGGCAACTGTTCCCTAAACATGCTATTGTGACACTGTCATAGAACATATGTGGGTAGTAATAGTCCACACATTCCTGGATCATATCCAACAGCATGCATAGATATCCCCAATAACACATAACAACAGATGTGCAGGAATCACACAGCAAAGAGACCACATGCATATATGGAACTATAGTGACACTTACAATGGCATGCAGGTGACATTGTCCATAATAGGCCAGCAATGATAGTGTCCCCACAGGGAACATAGTTACAAACACATAGCACAAAGTGACGTACAATATGATATATGTCCCAATGGTAGGTATGCTGTAGCCATACCTATTGGGTTGTGTGATCAGACTGTTTTCACAGATATGGTGGGGGGAGACAGAGATGTGTATTAAGAACTATGGTAACCTTGCTGTATGAGTTGCTCAGACCTGTTTCCATCTTTATGTCTTTCAGGCAAGATGTCACGTGGTAGATTACCTGTCTATTCAGTGGATGAAAATGAGGTCATCATCACACACCTCGTACAGCACTACCAGGTGCTGTTTGGCAGATCAGCCCATGAGCAGCATGAGCGGACTGCCCTGTGGAATGATCTTGTTCACAGGGCAATGATGTCAGCCTGCATAACCGCAGTTATTAGCAGGTTCAGCATCATTGCAGCGACCTACTTTGCAATGCCTGTCGGCATGCTGCTGCAGTCTGGGGGGATCACCTCACAACAGGGGAGTTCATGCCATCTATCTCCCCCTGACATGTTGAGGAGCTCATTGCCAGCCTTGTGGCACCTGATTGCTCACACACACAACAACTGGTGGAGAGTATAGTGGAGGTGGGTGATACCCACACACCGGCAGAGGAGCATGCAGGTAAGACCACAGGGCACATCAGTAGACCACTGTTGTGTATCCATCTGCATTTGTACAGGTTGATCATGCATATGTGAGATGACATATATATAGTCGGCTGCTGCGTAGTAGTAATAAACAGATGTGCATAAGCTGTAGTATTGTGGACTTGTACTGCTGATGTAGTGGAATGCTGCACCCACCCTGTACCAGTGCCACAGCTGTAGCTACTGACATCACATCTCTCACACACTTATGCAGGTCCCTCTGGTATACCTCCAAGGCAGCAGCCTGTAGCTGGTGAGTATGTTTTTTGTTCAGGCTTGCCAATACACCGGTCATGTTATGGCTATGGTATATTCCATGCATACATTTAACACACCTACCCATAATGCATGCCATACATGTTCACGTATTGTTGCTGTTAACTGCACTGCATCACAGTGGTGACCATGATGGTGTATCTGAAGGGTATTTTAGACTCCTACAATATAACTAACATCCTGTCATTGCAAAATGTGTCCACAGAGATAAACATAATGGTGGGACAAATGGCCTGCAGTAGGGACATTTGTGAAACATCATCCTTATACAGCGCTACAACAGTGTATATACAAGTATTACAATGGCAACTATTACAGATCTACATTACGGCATATTATAATACTGTGGTCCACAACCCTTAAAACCTACAATGTGGTTCCAACTTGAACAAAGAGTGTGTAATATGGAATCATAGGTTAGGGCAGCAAATATGGGGAACACATACCTTCACAAACACTGGAAGCATATGTGTGCACACAATCCAGATAAAATATAGTGGAAGCAGCTGTTGAGGTACTGACTGCATGCATTTGTCATGGAAATGCACCTTCCAGCAAGTAAATGTCCCCAATGTCACACCAATTATTGGTCTGCTGTCTAAGACGTTTGGCCATCAAATGTGCATACTTACCTGCTACAGAGGCAGCCGTGGCTTGCACACTTCTTACATAACATGGTGTGGGCCCCATACCCAACAGGTAGCACCCATGAGCTGGACATGTAGCCATACCTCACCATTTCATATACCATGGCAAACAGTGCAGACAGTCATTTATGTGGCAAGGATGTATGGAACAGGAATGATGTAGGAAATAAACAGATGGCCATCCAAGACAGATGATCTTGCATGTAGCAAACTGGTCATGCAGACTGCCTAGTAACATGCCACAACACTGAGGGGATTGCATAAAAGTCTAGCAAGTACTGGCTGTGCAGTATGCGTGACAGCAATTGCCCGGACTCTGCAAACATGTGGCCTATGGGTTAGGGTAATCAGATGTAACAGTTGTACCACAGGAAACATCAGCCAGGCCTTTCTACAGGTAGTGTATGCATAACAGAAGAGGTCCCCAAAAGCCATGCATTGCAATGTGTACTAGTGTACCATGACCACATTGGAAACCTACAGACAGTATCATGTAAGATACATATGCTGCACAACCAACGCCTCACCCCACCTCAGGCCTGCCATCCCCATCTGTACTGTGCCAGTGCCAGTGTACACCTGTATGTTTGCCATTCATTAGCTGGGACTAGGCTGTTACGTGTGATGTTCAGTGCTTGGGACACTGCAAACTGACACACATGTGTAGGCCATAGTTGTCAAGCATCTGCAAAAAGCCTGAAGGTGGGGAGGGGGTGTCATCATGATAAACCAGTGCACTGCAGCAGGGATCCTAAGGATGCTATGAATGGCTGTATCTGCACATAGTCAGGGTCAGGAACTGTGGCAAATGTAACCCTGACTCCACAGCAATATTGACAGAAGTGTGTGAACTCCAAGGGATGTGTACATGAGTTGACCTTGCAATCATGCAGAGTTGGGGGACATGTGTAGGGCAGACTGACCATATACTGGCAAATGCAGATGGCCCATGCTAGTATAC